>NW_015150689.1:510318-567970 GCF_000732505.1 Cyprinodon variegatus
GTCACTGTTGCCATTAGTTACAATACTAAGAAAATTAAGAATAAGGAAGTTATCATCCAGAATTGTTGAAAAAGGTTTGTTTAGTGCAGTAAAGCATCTTTCCTTATCATTTTTTTTTAGCATTACTTATACTTTAAGTACTTTAAAAATGTTATTTGTACGCTTTTACTTTAGTTATAAGCTTAAGTTGATTCTCTAGCTTCTACAGAAGTGTTTTTAAACAGTAAGATTTATACTTCTACCTTGGAAATAATCATTAATACTTTTGACACCTCTGGTATTCACGGTATCTTAGATGAAAATTAAAACTTTTAAAACTGTTTGATCAGAACAAATATGGAAAAAACAAGTTGTCAGTTTATAAGAAGCACCATAATGACACTCAAAAAACAATATTTCTTGCAAGTTTCTTGTAGAAGTTTAAAAGTGTGTTATTAAGAGTTAAACAAAAATGCTGTGCTAAAGCTGAGCTAATTTTATAATTTTTAGAAGGTCTGTTTTATATTTTCAGGAGAAAACTGATGCCCTCTACAGATGCAACAATGCCATAGCAGTCCTCCTAAAACTTGCCCCTGCAGGCAAGTTTGATCAAAGTGGGACTTCCTGGGATTAGGAAACCTTTTACATGTTTCCTCTTGCATCACTTCCTGGCAGTAATTTCTACATAAAGGACAGTTCTCCTACTAAAGCAGGTATTGGCAAGAGAAAAAGGATTGAAAACCAAGAGCTGGTAAGTCAATAAAGTCCTTCAAAACTTCCCTGTTAATAAAAAGGATTCTATTTAAACTTCCAGGGAAAACAACTGGCAGTTTTGGGTTAATGTTGGACTTAAAACTGAGCTTTAAAACAATGGTTATGTAGGTTTATAGTGCAAAATAAACAGTGTTGATTTACTCATGGTTTATAGGAACAATGCCCCATATACTAACCTCTTACATGTATGTGTTTGAAAGACTGTATTTTAAGTAAATTGCTTTTTCTTCACCTTTTGTTTACAGGAGCTGCTGTCCCAGAAGAATGCAGACCATAAAGTGTGTGTTGGTGGGTGATGGGGGCGTTGGTAAAACCTTTCTTCTCGTCGCTTATGCGACCAGCGTTTTTAAGGAAAAGTACCTTTCTGCACAGTTTGACAACTACACTGGTGACATAAGTGTGGATGGCCACACTGTCACCCTTAAACTGCTGGACACGGCAGGCCGTGAGGGGTATGAGCTCCTGCGTACACTCTCCTATCCTCAAGCAGATATTTTCATTGTCTGCTTCTCTATTGGCAGCCCTTCCTCTTATGATAACATCAGGCTGAAGTGGAAACCTGAAGTGTCCCAACATTGCCCCAAAGTGCCAATCCTTCTGCTGGGCACCAAGAAGGACCTGAGGGGGGATGAAGAAACCGTGAAGATGTTAAAAGAGCAGGGTATGACCGTTTGTACCTATCAGCAGGGGGACATCCTGGCCAAGCAGATCAGGGCTGTTAAATACATGGAGTGTTCTGCTCTGCAGCAGGAAAACATCAGGGAGGTGTTTGAGGAAGCTGCCAGAGCCGTGTTGTTTCCGCAGAGTAAAAGAAATTGTAAAAAGTGTGTTCTTCTGTAATAAATAGCTGCCTGATTTAGAAAAAAATATATAAAAAAACAAAAAGGTGGTCAATCAACAGGTAAAAAGATGTCACTCCTCTTCTTAATCCTGAGGGATTGCAGCAAAAGGACTATTTAAAAATAAAAGCAACACAGTAAATCATCTTAATTTGTTTTTGGCTATTTAAATTAATAATACTGTACTATATATTTGACTTAGGATTCTTTTTTTCTATATGTGGTATAACACCTAGCTTTCGGATTTTGTTGTTCTCTCTAATATGGGATTTATGTGGCTTTTTTTTTTGACATAACAGTTTTTCTTGGACTTTAAACTTTACCTCTTAGCTCTTGTATACGTTTTACAAAAGAAATGGTGCTAGAAATTCCCCTTCAACTCGTTTACAAACTGCAACCAAAAACGTCATTGTGGTTTACTAGAGTCATAAGTGATATGCTAACATCGTACAACGTAACAGTGTACAGAGAGATGGGAAGTTTTTATTTCTTTTTTTGTTGTAAATCTACAAATTTTAGCTTTTAGATCCCATCCAGATCCGTCTGACATCACTGCTGCCAAGCAAACATGAATGATGCGCATTCCATAATTAGATATACTGACTTAATATCACCATGTTTTTTTTTTAATCACTAATGCTTACCTTATCAAGGGTGCACTTTAAAAAATGAAATTATCTAGAGAGCTGTTTGTAAATTAAATTTATTTTTGTTTATACTTGTGTATACAAAATGACAAAATAAATCTGTCTAAGTTTTATTAATGTATTTTGTACAATTTGCTTTATAAAACAAGCCAAAGTTCAGTCAGATTGGACGGAGAGTCTGATCTTCCCATTCAGATTTACTTTGTGAGGACTGTGATCCTGTCAGTCCATCAAAGAGAGTTTGATCTAAACTGGTCTGAATTATGACCTGAAACATGTGGATGTTTCCCTTGCTGTTCAAAAACTCTATTTAAACTCTACTCAAATGGCTAAAATCCCTAATTAGCATACAGCCTAGTTCTTTAGATTCAGATGATAAACTAATCTTTCAGTTTAGCATATCTGGAAGTTGCTTCCCTGTTCCCTAAAAAAATGCATTTATCTTCCATCGCGGTTTGTGGTTGGAAAATGGGCTTTTTAAGATTAAAGTGTTATTGTTTTATCATGCACTATAGTTAAACTGTACTGTAAGGGAATCTGGAAATACTGGAACAATTTAGTCATGCTGAAGGTAAAAAAAATGAGTCACAACTTGATGTAGGATTTTAATCTACTATATATCCTTGGGGAAATGTTTATGATTTGTTGAATTTGTACTTTTCAGTTGCAGCATGTGGACACTAGATGGAAACAGCCCTCTAGCTCAGCCTCATGTGGTCCTGAATGAGAGGCATTTTTCAAAGCCTGTTATACATTTTTCCCTCATCTATAGACTTAATGGTCGAGTCAATGGTCTGTACCTTTTTAAGAGCCATTATTCAGCTAGGCAGACACCCACAAGTTGAATCCATTTGAGGCGCTTAAAAAGTCAGCATTCTGCTGCTTACTCAGAAATATTTCTTTGACCTTTATGGGTGGAGGCTCTGACAAATGACAGATGTGTTGAACTCTGCCAAGTGCTCATACAGTAATATGCTGTGGTGAGATTCAGGGTGCATATCCTGTGCGGTCTCTCTCTGAGCGGCGTACAATGAGGACAGCGCTGACAGTATGTTTACAGCTTGTAGAATTTGTCTGTTAGTGGGAAATAAATTGTTTTAGTGAACCCTGCCAAGTATTTGTTGTGAAAGCCTCCACTGTGGGCTGACTGAACTGAATAGAAAGTGAAAGGTTGAGACCTCTGCAATGTACTTAACAGTGTACTAATTTGTAATTCTGCTTTAAATGAGTTTTTGTCAGTCTGCTCTGTTGTTCCCCCAGAAATGGTGCTGCAATGCAACCATAGAGGAGGAACTATCCAAGCAGTCATGCACTGCTGGAAGAAAAAACAGCTACAGGAGCCAGATTGTTGTGGGATTTGTGTTTTTGTGCCATTCAGATGTGTTTAGACCAACAGGCTCAAAAGGGATCACTGGGTACTGCAATTTGGAGCATTGATTGTCAAATGTAGGTTGTTTTATGACAATATTTGTGTTTCCTCTGCGATGTGCTGGATTCCTCATTCATTAATTTACATTTTGAAAGTGAGACTTTCCCCATATACTCCGACCTTAATGTCCAACATGACCTCTACATTAACGACACATTTGAACTCCTAATGATTTCTGTCTCATTTAGTCAGTTGCGCTGCAAAGCCTCTAGTTCTAGAGAATGTGCAGCTGCTACTGTAAATTTAAATGGTAATGTGCTGAAAAATACATGACTTTTAGCTTATAATGTTAATAGTGATGTGAATGTCTTTTTTGATTTAAGCTGGTGAGCGATAGAGTCAGCTGAATGAATGAGACAATTTACATTTAAAACAATGAAAAACAACTTCTTTATCTTATTTCAAGTGCGCAATTTTTCATCATTTTAGTTTAAGGGTAAAAATAATCCTTCCATTAGCAGATCAACTTATTTACCTGCTCAAATTAAGGGCTAAATTAGATACACTGACTTTTAAGATGTATTTTTCTTGTTTTTTAAAATAATTTTTGCAGTATTTAGAATGGAATAGAAGAATGGACAATTCCTTTATTGTCCTGCAATGGGGAAATTGTGGTTTTACAGCAGCATTACATTACATTACATTAAAAGTGTTCAAAAAATAAAATAAATAAATGTTAGAGTTAAAAAAATTTACAAAATAAATTACTGTACTTTACAGTGTTTTAACAAATATGAATACTGTGCAGTCATTCGAAGAACAAATGATCAATATACAGCTGTGAGACGTTTCTACAGTAGTGGATATTGGAAAATAGCAACACCAGAGATGTGCAAAAAAAAAGACAGCAGCACGTTATTTAAGTGACCAAGACAAACTTAAAAAATTAGCATGAATGTAACAACGTATTGAGGTTATTGGTAACAGTGATGGTTATAGAGTCTTACAGCTGCTGGGAGGAAGGATCTGTGATAACGCTCCCTGGTGCATTAAAGGTGCAGCAGTCTGTCACTGAAGGAGCTCTCCAGTCCAGAAACAGCTTCATGCATGTGGTGGGAGACATTATCTTACAGAGATGCTATGACAGTTAAAGAGGGATGGGAAGGGGGCTAAGCTACATCCAAGTGATGAGAAAATTAGCCCATTACGAGACCTGGAGATCCAGCTAATTAGGGAAACCAAAATCTGTTGACAGTCATATTTGTTTCGTAAGTACAACAGGATGCTTTAGCCAGAGGTGGATCCTGGGATGATCAAATCCCAAGGTTAGTACTTTGGTCAACTGACTGGGTGGGGTGATAAATTCACCTAGAACTGCAAGCTGGATTGCCACAAGATCTCAGTTTTCAGTCTCACAGAAAATCCATCTTGAAAAACTCCCGCTAATAACTCCATTTCTTAACAAGCAGTGAGTCGAACCAATGACATGCCAGCAGTGTTTTTTGGAATGACGACAGTCAGAAGGGCCTTGCAGGGGCATTACAAACATGGCTACACAGGAGGAATTACCTGTCAATACCACAATCGACTCGGTTTTAGCCAAAATAGCAACAATTTCTCATTTAAAAAAGGAGCGAAGAGAAGCACTTTGTGCATTTGTAGATGGGAAAGATGTCTGAGCTTTTCTTCTGACAGGATTTGGAAAAAGTTTGATTTATCAGCTTACTCCGCTAGTTGTGAAACACTCCAGAAGCTGCATACAAATCCTACTGTGATGCTACGATTGGCTGAAAGCGTATTATGGAAGGTGACTACTAGCTGGCACGTCAGCCAATCAGCTCAAAGTAAACGTCCCTCTTTTCACGGACAGACCGAGCGGCAGCCATCCCAGATTGATAACGTAGAGCTTAACCCAGTTCTACACATATGAGTCTGGCTACTGCAAGTTTTGTGATAAATGGCTTAAAAGAGGAATTAAAAGCCCTTGATTTTGTGTTGGCAAGGGTTGCAAACTGTTAGATGGTCAAGTGTTGATGGGATGCTTTAACATTTAGTTAAGTCCAGATGAAGCTAGTGGACAACCTTCAGGATTCAGTGGTGACTTGCCAACCAAACTCAGAGCCATCCATCCAGCCATCCATCCATTTTCTTACACGCTTGTCCCGAGTGGGGTCGCGAGGGGTGCTGGTGCCTATCTCCAGCTGTCAATGGGCGAGAGGCGGGGTCAAACTCACAGCCATATAATGGAATCATTCATAGGTGATTAGATAAGGAGCATGATGATGGGGACATTACAGAAAGGATTCGGCCTAGATGTGATGATGGTGTTTAGAGTATCTTAAAGATTCAACACCCAAACACCCATAGTAATTTAAATGTATTTATATTGTGACAATTCGGCTGATCCTAGTTATCAAACAATGCAGTCAAGGTTAGTTTATTAATCAAAATGGTTTCAAAGTTGTTTATCAAAAATACTTAAATGCATGAAAGCTTTGTCTGTAATAAGTTAACTGAAAGTCAATCATGCCATCGACTTGGTCTTCTTATCATATTCCAGAAATGTACATTAGTTATGCAGGCCTGTGATCTTAGCAGACTTTTAGGGCGGTTTTGGACCTGACAATCGACCATATTAAAACAAATCACAGACATGACATCCACATTCAAACCAAACTTCCTTCCCACCTCACATAAATAATCACAGTTTAGTCATTTTTGCTGCTGCTTGTTTCCTTTAAAGCAAAACCCCACTGCTCGGAGAACACAGAACAAATATCACACACTGCACTACTCCACGCTGACACAAATCTTTTGACTAACACTAGACGGATTAGTTTGTTGTTTACGGTTCACTTTGAGGGATGTAAATGTAGATGTTTTCACACAGAGTCGCATTGCAGCCTTTGCCTTTGAATGTCGGAGCTAGAGGTGAAATTCACAGAACTGTGCGGATGAGGGTACGCTGCATAGTCTTTCTGTGAATCATCTGCGTGGAGCGCGTGGGAGTGATGGCCTCCATTGGGACCTTGCTCTCAGCTCTTTCTCCCCTCCTCTTCTCCTCACTCGCACTGCCTGTTTGATGATGCTCTGGATAAAGCAAGAAGGGCCGGGCAGCACTCACTCAGTATAGAAACCACGGAGAGTCTTCTTCTCCTTTACTGTAAGATGAAACAGCTCCAATCTAATAGACAGCCTGCAGCCAGAGTGAGTCCGAGAAAGCTGAAGTTTGGCATTCCAATCAAACCGTTCCAGCCCAGAGACAGGGAAAATGAGACTGCAAAGGAACAGTGAGGGGAGAGAAGGCTGATGGCTGTTTTTGTAACAAAACAGGGACTGCAAGCAAAGGAGAAAGTGTTATTCAAGGAGAATGATGGAAAGATAATAAATAGGCTGAAGGAGAGACTGGGAAAAGGGGCTTGGAGGACTGGACTGAATGTTACTTCTGGCATAGGGGTTACGATTGAAGGTCACATAGCATGACAAAGAAAAAAAAACTGCAACTCCCTTTTTCACTTTGGAAAACATCTTGAAAAATGGAAGGTCAATAAATATTATTTTAGTTTGGTAAATGAAAAAAATCTAGTTAGTAAAACCAAAAATGTCATAGTTAATGAAATTAAATTCAAAGGCTGGACTGATATTATAACTCACTATATATCAAAAATTACTTGTTCTCTCAAGACTCAAAGGTCAAAGAGTTTTAGTATATTTGACCACAAGACACTTTGTTAGTATTAAGGCAACCCTGTTTCCCTCCATCAGTGGTTACTTTAAAGTCACATACTGTATTTGTTAAAATATACATAATTAAAGAGAGCAGTTTGTCACATTGCGGCTATCATCAACTCTTTAAGCATAAACATATGCTATGTTGGGCTAAAAATGATAGGTTTAATGAAAAACAATAATTACATAATGCATACATGACTGTATCTTAATGTCTTTCAGTTTAATATGTTTAAAGGAGAAATATAACTAAATTTGTGCTTTTCTTTTCTTATTTGTAAGAACTGTAATTGACACAAAACCAAGAAAATACATCAGTCTAAATAGAAATTATGGGTGGGGGGACGCAAAATAGCACAATCCTTTTGCCCATTTCCCCCCAAAACTAACAGGATGAAGGTATTACCCTGTATAAATGAACAGAACATAAGATAAGTGTTTTAAATAGGACTATAAGGGAGTACAATATATTTATGAGGTGCCTTCACAGATGACTTATCGTAAAGTACTGCACAGAAAACCAATAAAACATGAAACAGATTTTTTTTTAAACAAGATAGAATAGCAATCAATAAAATTTTGTAGTTTGTGTTAAAAATAAGCAATTTAAAATAAAACTTTTTAGCTGCTTCTTAAAAGAGTCCACAGACTCGACTAATGATAGCTGCAGACATACAGTAGACTGTTCCACAACCTTGGTGCCATTGACTGAAAGGCTCGATCCCCCTTTGCATCTGATGTGTGGAACTACTAACAAAATAAAAATTTCTGAAAAGAGTAAATGAGCAACGTTATATTTTTTCAAGATTAAATAAGTAATTGGAGCCCTTTGAAAGAATTTTTATGTGGATTTTGAATTTTACTGGTAGACAGTGTCAAGAAATATAAAATGGTGATGTGATGTGATCTCACTTTCTGGAACAAGTTTGGCTGCAGCCTTTTTTGTAGTTTGGAGGCTTGAGAGTGAAGATTTATTCAACCTGGTAAATAGAATATTACAGTAATAAGTAAAATGTTTACATATGAATCAAGGCCCAGAATACAAATGGAAATTAAACCTAAATTTAGGATACTGGACTTTGTTCAAAACAGTCAGGTTCTTGCTCCATTATGTCTGACTCCAAAGTGCAGGACTCACCATGATTATTGTCTCTTTTTTTAAGTTAAAAATGAGGTAATTGCTTGACACCAATCACATATCTTGGATAAACAGTTGACAAAGGTAGACAGCCTGCCCAGCTGATGAAACTCAAAAGATACAGTGAGGAAAATACGTACGTATTTGAACTCTATTTTGGAAGCTCTCCAACTTATAGAGGTCTGAAATGGTCATTGTAGGTGTATGTCCACTGTGAGAGACATAATCTAAAAAAAAATAAAAAAATTCGGAAATCACAATGTATGATTTTTTAACTATTTATTTCTATAATACAGCTGCAGATAAGTGTTTGAACACATCAGAAAATGTATGTCAATATATGGTACAGTAGCCTTTGCTTGCAATTACAGAGGTCAAATGTTTCCTGTAGTTTTTTTTTTTTTTTACCAGGTTTGCACACACTGCAGGAAGGATTTTGGCCCACTCCTCCACACAGATCTGACAACATGACTTTTTCCTATGACTCCTCTGGATCATCCAAATGGTTATTGGCAAACTTAAGACGGGCCTTGACATATGCTGATTTTAGCAGGGGAGCCCTCCTTGCCATGCATGATTTCAAACCATGGCGTCTTAGTGTATTACCAACAGCAACCAGAATTTTCTAATTCTGGGGCAATAAAAGGATTATTTTCTATTCCAGCCTTGGAAACGGTGGTCCCAGGTCTTTTCAGGTCATTGACCAGCTCCCCCTGTGGAGTTCAGGGCTGATTTCACACCTTTCTTAGGACAAATAAAGACCCTACAAGGTAACATCTAGCATGGAGCCCCAGTCGAATATGATAGTCATGTTTAGCTTCTTCAATTTTCTAATGATTGTTCCAACAGTGGACATTTTTTCACCAAGCTGTTTGGCGTTGTCCTTTTCAGCTTTGTGGAGGTGTACAATTCTGTCTCTAGTGTCTTTTGACAGCTCTAAGGTCTTGGTCATGTTAGTAGTTGGATTCTTACTGATTGTATGGGGTGGACAGGTGTCTTTATGCAGCTAACGACTTCAAACAGCTGCATCTAATTTAGGATAATAAATGGAGTGGAGGCGGACATTTTGAAGGCAGACTAACAGGTCTTTGATGGTCAGAATTCTAGCTGATAGACAGGTGTGTTCAAATACTTGTTTGCAGCTTATAGATTATCTCTCACAGTGGATATGCACTTATGACGACAATTTCAGAACCCTCTGTGTTTTCTAAGTAGGAGAACTTGCAAAATAGCAATATGCCATCCACATTAAAAAAGAAAAAGAAATATCATCAAAATTTTAAAAAAAAATGGCAACTAAAGGAAGAATATATTAAATGCAAACAAGAGAGCACCCAAAACTGACTCCTGTAGAACCTCACACGTTAGAGAGGCAGTTCTGGAAGTGTACTTATTCTACAAAACAAACAAACAAAAAAAAATGTCCCATGATGAAGAAGAGGGAAAGCATTCAAGCACAAAGCCAGAGATACATGCAAAGGTAAAGAGTTCAAGGTACAAGACATTAAATCATAGAAAACAAGCATTTAAATAGGAAAACATTTTTTGGTTTTTAGTGATAATTTGAGTTTGGTTAGAAGATGTCTCACTGTGGTAATTTCACAAACAACATAAGATGTCAAAACAATGTTGCTAAAATTACAGTCATTTTTGTGTTTTTTTAAAGCTGCCTCCCTTGTCTGAGTCTGCCATCTTAAAAGCTGACTTCAATCAAGAATGGAGTCTGCAGCATTTTTATCTTGTTTCAGGAAAAATAGCATCATGTCGACTTCATACGTTATGATGCAGATTTATTTGTTTTTAGGAGTCATTATGATAAGCTTTGAAGATAAATGGATTATACCTGATATCTCCTCCCCTGCTAAGATCTGTTTGATCTCCCGCGACTGGAAGGAGATACTTAATCAATATGCTGTGTAGATGAGAAACACTATATTGTTTGATTACACATCTATGTATACTAAAAATACACATTGAAACCAGATATTTACACACACAACTAAAAAACCTGCATATTTGCTAAATGAAACAATTGTGAGCAATAAATGTTTTGTTTTTTTCCCATTATATTTTCAATCTTTCTTTAGAGCCATTACAACAAAAAAAAAGAGCTCAATACTATTTCTGACATTTTAAAATTGAAAAAGCTTCCTGGATGGGAAGGAAAACGTATTTAAACTTGCAAACAAAGTCCAGTGGATTGTTCTTGTTTTTTTTCATTTTTTGGAATGACTATGACCTGGATGAGTGAGAATCTTCACCAGCATATTCTTTAAATCCAGAATTTTAGACACAAATAACTGTATACTAATTCTTTAAGAAACCAATTACAAGCATAAACACCATTCAAACATACTTGCCTTACTTTACAAAATGCCCTGTAAGACATTGGCTGAAAAGCCACTCAGAGAAGAAGAAGCCATTATTGCAAATGCAACATAAAAAGCTAGAAAATGCACCTGAAAATGACAGGTCTGTTTTAGTTTCGTATCCTGTGGTTTGATTAAGCTGAAAGTGTTTCCCCACAATTTTCTGATTAAAGGAAGAGGGTTGTTTGTATAAAAAGGAAAAATCTCCTTAAGAAGACATCAGACATAAGGTTGAACCTTGGGGATAAATGGGTCCCAAACAAACCTTAACTCTAAGCATTCTACATTTTTCAAAAATTCAATTAAAGACATATATAGTATTTTGGAGATGCTGTCATAAGGTGATTATCTTAGAAAATATGTGGACAGAGCTAAAAAGGTATGTGTCAGCAGGCGCACGACAAAGCTGACTCTGTGACAGCAGCCCTGTCAGGAGAAATCGACCAAAATTCCTGCAAACTGTTGTTAAAAGCTTACAGAAAGAAACCCCCTGATTTCCCACTGGAGTCGCACAATTTTAAAAGAACATTTTTGCAAATATTTATACAATTTATGTTAATGTCTTACTTTAGAGTAAAAAAAAATCTCTAAAATATTAAAGCATTTAGCAAATCTAACCAATCCTGGCAATCGCCACCTTTAAAAAATATAAAAGGACTCTATTGAGGCTCTAAATATGACACCTCATTAAAAACCTTTTAATTCACAACCCTCAGATTTAGCTGTTCTCCAAGTTTGTTAAGACTCACTGTGAGATTTATACGTCAAAATCTTTTCATTTCCTTTGATCCATTGCAAGTAAAAATAAATAAATAATATTTGATCCAAGGAGAGCTTTCTTTTTGGACTTTAGCATTGTTCAAAAATATATATTAATTACATGCCTGAGAACAAAGGATACCCTGAGTGTGGACATGCAAGTGTTGAGCTATTCTGAGAGAGAAAAAAAAAGATGCGGAGAGCAGAGGGAGGAAAAGAACAGACTCTCTGGTGCTGAAGTATTAATTATGTTGGTTAGCAGCTCGGAGGTTGGAAACTGGGGCCTTTGAATCACAAAACTAACAGCTTGAGCACTTCTGAGAAAACAAACTACAGAATGAAAAGCAGATTGATTGGATTGTCTGTTGTGATGCTGCTGCCCATTGTTGATGTACAATCTCTGGATCCACAGGAGTTTGTTCGCACGCCGTCTTCCTCTCATGTTTCACTCCTGTTTCAGGGAGGGACCAGATGGCTTAAGGTGCTTGAAAAAGTTAACTCTTACATTCACAACCACTGTAGAGAGAAGAGGGTGAGGTGCAAAAAAGAAGAGAAGTGCAAAGATAAGATAATGAGGAGATGGGTTTGAAGTTTGTGATCTATTTTTTAAAAGGGATTGCATGATGCAGACAGAGTTTCTATTTGCTTTAAAAGAAGCTACGGCTTTTTTTTCTCCTACGTTTGAGCTGTCGTATCCTTCAAATAACGACGTAGCATTAAACCAAAACATCTTTAAATCTAAACTCCTCTTAAACATTCGTCTCCCTTGTTTCCGTCTCCTGCGCTGCTCTGTTATGTTTTCTGGTGTGCATCAGTGTC
This sequence comes from Cyprinodon variegatus, assembly GCF_000732505.1. Lineage (NCBI taxonomy): Eukaryota > Metazoa > Chordata > Actinopteri > Cyprinodontiformes > Cyprinodontidae > Cyprinodon > Cyprinodon variegatus. The sequence continues at coordinate 522,741 of NW_015150689.1, forward strand.
AGCTAAACAAGGGATTGGCTGGCATGAGCGTGGAACCTTTTCCACGGCTGTCAACTCAGGCAGCAAACAAAAGGTCACTAGGGCTGTTGCTGACGAAAACATAACAGATATAAAGCAAAGCATACCTCAGGAGGGGAACTTCACCAACGCATTGTACCCATTTAGGGTCCTGCTGGTGCCTCTTTATGGATGCATCTCCTATAACAGACTGTGGCTTTTATATTTTTTGTGTTTTTTACTTCTCTTTAGGACAGAACATCCCGTCCTGCTTGAGAAACATACCGCTTTCCTGCAGCTCCGTGCCTGCTTTGATCTCAGCCACCTCATCTTCTTGGAGCAGGTTTTACCGTTCTGCTCATATCAAAGTAGATTGTGCAGCTTAACCAGGTGGAAAATGATCCTGAGAGGAGCAGGGAACATTTTTTTTTGTAGTAAGAAGCAGACTCTTTTCACTACTTAACCATGCTCCCTCAAATCCACATTCCAGTTTCTTTTCTTCATTTGTCTCAGTTAATGAGGATGACTCTGTTACAGCTAAGCCAGAGTCAGACCAGACTGTCTCTTGCTCTGTGTGAGAAAAAGGGGAGCAGGTCAGACATGTGCATAAGTGTCTGTTTGTGTTTGACTTGTTTATGGGCCACTAAGACATAATTGGGAGTTGCTGAGCCTGTCCACGTCATTGGCACAGAAACTGTTATACTTGGCCCTCAAAATGTAAACTTCACTCTCCAACTTCCGTTGAGGATGGAAGGAAAATTCTAACAAGAAAAAGGGGGTAATGAAATATTTTTAGGAGGCTGTTACCTGTCAAGAAGCAATAGTCTGACATTAGTCTTAGAAAGCGTAAGGCCTTCACCTGTGACAGTCGTTAGTATCTGTCTCGGCTGCTGTTACAGGAGGCCTGTGAGAACTAAATCAGACACAACAGCTCCCTGGGGAGGCTGCTGTTCAAGGAGAGAGCAAGGAGAAGCTTTTTCGCCTCTTCTGTTTTTCCTTTTTCTTCTCCCTCAATGCATCATTATTTTTATGTTTCTTTCTCTCTAAGCCTTAGAGAAATTAAGGCGTTTATGCCTCTCTCTGTGCACAGCCTTTTTTTTTCACATTTGAATGGAAGGTTTCCTTTAGAGATCTGTGAGGAACATGGACACCTGGATGAGCCGTGCAACTTTTAGAGAAAGTCTGAAGTTTTGGCTTTTGCCCTCAAGGTCACGTGGCTTGAGGGGAAGCTACTAAATTAAATGTTTGGCAACTGTGTTTCCCTTACTGATGTTTCTGTAATCAGAAAAAGAATGGAGACAAAGTCTTAAGTCTTGAATAGAAAGAGACATTGTCACTTCTGAGTTTGCTGATAAAACTGCCTCCAGAAATAACATAAATAGATCATTACAATTAGAACTTTTACTACGGTAATCAAATCAAAGCTGTTCTGGTTAGTTTAAAATAAGGTGAACAACAAAAATTTGCTTTCCAATTATAACAGCACTTTATCTCTTCATTAATAATTGAGGATACATACATATTCAATGTTTTTTTTTTATTTAGAGGTACATATTTACATTATTTGACATTTTCTAAAATTATACGCCAATAACTCACTCTGGTTGCATCTTTTAAGCTTTATTTTTGTTCATCTTAGTAGTGAATATCAGGCAACAGATATCATTGACGTTGATTTTTAGGGGATATCTTTTCTGTCCTTCAGTCTTGATGTAGTCCAGAAATAGCTGTTGAAAATTGGGTCATTTGTTGGTCTGATTTTGTCCCAATTTAGTCCAATTAAAGACTCCACTTCACCTTTCACTTTTCAACCAAATGTAGTCGCCCTTTGGATGTAAATCGTGTCTTCTTTTCAACCAGTTTTTGCTTGGTGGCGTAGCCTTGCTGTGTATATTTATCATGACCAGTGTTGTATAGTAATGAAGTAAAAATACTTCACTACTGTACTTAAGTATATTTTGGAGTACTTTATACTTTTCAAGAGTATAAATTTTTTTGAGAACTTTCACTTTTACTTCACTAACTACAAACTTAATTGCATACTTTTACTCCAATACATTTTCAATATTTGGTTTATTTACTGAGTAAAAAAAAAAGAAAACGAGCGAGAGAAATGCAAGTGTTTTGACCCCACCTACTGACTACAAAGTAAGGTCTTGCCTGGGCCTTTTCATCAACACCAATAGGATACGCCTGTTTCGCAAATCTAGTCTAAATTTATCCTACACTTGGTTGTGTATATTATTTTAAGTGAATTTATCCTTCAAAGTTTACCAAAATGTAAAAAAAATGTCATTCAAACTGCACTACTTTTTACTTATACTTTTCACTACATTACTTGAGTACATCTATTTTTACAGTAATTCTTATACTTAAGTACAAGCCATTTCAGATACTTTAAGGCTTTTACTCAAGTAACATTTCAGGCAGTGACTTGGACTTTTACCAAACTCATATTTTGGAGAGGTACTTATACTTTTACTTGACTCTGAGATTTCAGTACTTTATACAACACTGATCATGACATCCTTATGTGATTGAGATTACGTCATTGCTCAAGCGTAGTATTGGTAAACAAGCCAAAGTAATGGAAGTGAGCAAGTGTGGAACTCCCACCTATTTGCTGAAAAAAAAAGATATGTTCCAGCTCAGGTGTAATTAGGTGCAAGATATTTGATTCCAGGAAGGATAAAAGTATCGCTGGGAAAACAGTTTGACCGTTTTTCACTAAAGCTGGAGCTAAAGTTCAGGAGGCATTCTGATGTAGCTGCTAAAGTCCATACTAATAGTGCTACTGGTGTAGCAATGCTTTTAGGCCCTATCCTCAGAGCTGATGATTTTCCCGAAGGCATTACACCACCGTCAATCAGTAGCTGTGTCAAAGTCCACCAACTGGCTTTCTGGTGATTCATTAGTACTGCTGATAGGTGGCGCTTCATCTGTTTATGTCAGCTGATCTGACCCGTTGCTGGGGTTCTATTTAGGCTCAAAAAGGACCATCAGAACACTATCAGGACAGATGCTTGGAGTATATAACCCTATTTTATCATAATCAACTGGAATTTGCTTTTTTGGTACAGACAATATCTAACAATGTTCCTTTAATGTAAAATGTGTGCCCCACTTTCTAGCTTTTAGAAGATATAAATCGCATGCTCTATGATCATTGAACTTTGAAAAACAAACGGTTTAAATGAACCCCTAACTACTGTAAATGTGAAGTCCATGCCTTTTATGAGTTTATGTAAACCAACTGCAACACTGCACAGCTATCCAAACCGCCAGATCTCTGAATGTGTGATAAAATACATCTGAGTCCTTATCTTGCAGCTTAACTGATATTGTCAGCAAGTTGTTTATATATAGGGAAAAAAACACTGATAAAACAGATTTAATCTCACTGAAGTGAGATGGGTGAAGTTATGTGCAGTGCTCTCACCACTGAGTCTAAGTTTGAACAAAAAGTGTTTAATAACAAAAATGAAAAACTATTTAGTTTGTTTTTTTATAAAATGATAAAATTATTATTTTTTTTTGTCTGATTTGCATTTTGTGAAGTTCCCAATAAGAAACCTTAGTCTTCCTGAATCCCTTGAAATCTAAATCTATACATCTGGTGAAAAAAACCCAAACATCACTTTGTTTATCTGAAATTAATCTGTTTTGATGTTTTATGATGCAGTTCTTATAAATACAGACTAAACCCTTTATAAAAAACCTAAAATTTCAAATGAAGCTTTTCACTTCTCTTAAAGGATCCTCTTTTGATGTACAGGCCAATCAACTCGATTGGTTGAGCCTTTAGTCGTCTGTATTTGTGATCCTGTCTTGGTTGTCTGCCGGCGCACGGAGCCGTATGTAAACTGTGTTTGTCTCAGAGCTTAAATCGATGCTTTGCTTTTATAACATCTGATGTAGCGAGACGGACAGCTTTTTGGTGACCATGGAAACAGGAAATGAGCCCAATTAAAGGCCATGGTAATCTGCAGGCTGACATGTCGCCACCCGCATCACGAGGAGCGTAACTGACAGAGGAGTGGGAAAAAGAGGGGAGACAGACACAAAGATGTGAGATAGCAATTCACATGTTGACAGTCAAGCTTTTTCATAACAGGAACAACATTATTATCTCTGATGTAACTTGTTAAACTCCTGTCTTAATGTGCTCTTCATCCTCTTTGCTAGGATCTATGGTAGTTTGGCAGGAGGAAGAGGCCTCCTCTTAATGTGCCTCTTGTCAGCTTAGAGGCTTGGTTTAAACTCTGATAGTTGTGGGCTCAAGCTGTGTACAGTGATTGAACCCCCTCCTTACCCCAACCCCCTCTGCGTCTCATACACTAATCAGTAATAAAGCACACCTCCTCCTCTGGAGAGAGTTTGACCCCCGCCTGCTCACTGTAAGCAGTCCCTTAATGAAGGTCAATGTGGCGACACGCAGCCAATCAACCGCACAGCGTTTATGACTCAGAGATGCTCAATCTTGCTGCATCGGCAACTATAGGCTGCTTAAAACACATGAAAATACACCATAGAAAGGTCTGCTGAGCTCTGAACCAGAAATGCTCTTTCTGCATCTTTCCCCCGACACCCACGGTTATAAGGTCAGCCACGTTTTCATCCTCACAGCGCCCCCTCGATGCCCTTTGGGCTTGTTGTTTTCCCCCTCACAAGTTTTGGTTTCACAGCTCAAGAAAGAAGACAACTTTATCTTCCTGGTGCAGAGCACAGCATTGAATGAGTAAGATTGGCTTTGAATAAAACATCCAGCTAGCTTCTCTGATGCCTACAGTGCTGAGCAGGGGTGTCAGCTTGAAAAGTTAAAGGAGACCAAGAGGAGAATCTATTAAGTCTTTTTGAGTCATTTATTAACTCTGTTAGGAAGCGACATAATCTTCTCTGATTATACGGATCATGATGAGAATTTTTTTCTCTTTCCAGATTAGAGTGGACAAAAAATGACAGATAATAGGAGATATGAACAATATATGTTTTGCCAAGTTCAAATTGGCCTTTTAAAAAAAAAAAAAAAAGTTAAAATCAGAATGCTCATGTCTAATTAAAAACGAAGTGGTAACACTTTTTCTAGTTTGTGCAATCTTTAAAGAAACAAGAAACTCTGACCCAGTTAGGTAATTTTTTACCAATGAGTCATGCCAAGCTTTTTTCTGCTTGCTGCAGGTGTTCATAGATTTTGCAAAGAAAGTCCAGGTGATGCATGTTTTTAAAGGCTTGTGAACCCCATTAACACCTAACGCTCGAGGCTTTTGAAGAAATAATGCAGGGATATCAGGAAAAGTTTAAATAAGAAGAAACAAGATGATTGAGATGGAAAACGCAAAGAAAATGTCCTCTTGTTACCAAACTTTCCTGACCCTTAAAATAGTATCAGAATGGTCTCATGACTCAAACCTCAAAACATTCTAAGAAACAAAAACCATTGTAATAAAAACAACATCAATGACAAATTTATTTGGTTTTCTCTATTTCTAAGTGAAACTTTAAACACGAATGAATCATTTTTATTGTTTAGTTTAATTTCTGACGAGGATCTTAAGCCCGCCTCATTGACTCCAGCTTTGGCAAGCGATTCTCAGGACTTTCTGTTTCTATCCTATTGCTCTGCAGTATAAATGTGATGCATGTTGGGCAGATAGACACTGGAGGGCTGCTGCTGCATTTGCATTGTTTAACAGAGTAACAGCACTTGTAAAAATATGAGTAAATCTTTAATTGACAACAAGAGGCAACATTTGAAGTTTTTTTTTGTTTTAACAAGCAAGTTTTATGGATTTTGAAAAGCTTTGATAATCAAAGTTAATGAAACTGTTCATATTTACTCAAGTTTAAACAAAGAAAGTCAAACGGTAAGAAAATATCAAACATCTCAGCCTCAAGACTACAAAGAAAACATTTGAGAACATATTTTCTTCAGTACTCAACTGGATTTATGGTTGGATTTTGGCTCGGTTGTTTTAACACATAAAAATGTTTTCATTGAAGTCATCCCACTTCGGCTCAGGTCTGTTGTCTTCCTGGAAGGTAAAAGTCTCCCACAGTCCCAACCCTCCAGCAGGTTTTCTTATTTGTTCCTGCTAAAGAAAAGCCTTCCCACCCATGATGCTGCCAACTCAGTGTTTGACTAAAGAAGATACCCTACAGGTGAACTGTTTTCTTCTGCAGAGAGGGCTGAATCCAAATGCATAGCATGACTCTTCTTAGGTTTCACAAAAATCTTAAAAAGCCATCTCACATTTTTATTCCCTTTCTAAATTGTGTGATATTTAACACTGACCAACCTTATAAAATATCATTAAAATACCTAATATTAAAATATGTGGTAAATTAAAATATGGTGTAAATACTTTTGTGAGGCACCGTAATTCTACCACATTAAAACAGTTTGTTTTAAAATGGCTGCTTGAAAAGTGCTCATGATTGACCAAGATCTTCATCCCTATTGTGTTAGAAACAAAGCGTATCACAGACCTTTCATTAAGCCCTCGGAAAATGGTGCCAACTTGTCAATAGCAGCCCAGATTTTCCCTGTTCAATCTTTTTTTAAATGCTGCAAATATGAAGACAAGTGCTTAGTGCAATTGTATTTTTTTTCCCATTAGTGTGTTTCAGTTAACCTGCAGCGCCAGTCATGATCTCCATGTGTTTCCCATCACTAACAGAGATGTCTGTAATTATAGGCTCTGCAGTGATTCTCTTCAATACCAAAACAGATTTGTGATTCAGCGGCCCACGCATCCTCTGCACAAACACATGCAATGCATTCACAAACACACTGACAATCTGCGTGCAGGCACCCAGACAGCAATGCCCACACCTCCCTAGTAATCAACTCTGATGGAGCATAATTAATATCCAATTCAACCAGCAGCAGCTCTTGCTTTGCGCAGTGGATTTAAAACAGATGTGAGGGACTTTGCATGCAAAAGGCTTGTGCACACTGATAGTTAGGATTTAAGAGAAGAAAACCTTAAAATCTCCGTTCTGAAGTGTCAGAATGACTGACATAACATGGTCGTCTGGTGAAATTAAAAGAACAAAAAAACTTGAACAAATTACCCTTGGTGGTTTTTATTAGGATGAGTTGGGTCTTTAGTATGCATGCGGCCTCCGGAGTGGGAACACAGCAGATTTCAATCTGAAGCTTTGCCTCAGGCCCCTTGAGAACATCCCAGTGAAAAACTATCTGATTCAGTCCTCTTGCTGGTTCTCAATCAATAACAGGGACGGGGATCCTGGCTTCTCTCCATTTCCCCGTTAAATCAGGCATACCATGCAGGGAGGAGAGACAACCCCTTCATCCTTTATCTCACCGCAAAGACAAGCTGAAGGGACGCCTGAAGGCAAAATGTGTGCTCTGCACTCTGCACCCTGACTGCCTCAGAGATAAACTATGTGTTTGTAATCTGCAGTGGATTTATGTGCAGGTCGGTGTCAGTGACCAAAGTGGATGGATATAAAGATAAACTGCATGAGTCTGAAGGACGACAAGCTAAGGGAGCCATCGCTCTAAAAGATCCTCTGACTTTTTAACAGTCGCTGACGTTAATTTAATTGTTTAAATTATTATTCCATCATGATCGCAGCAGAAAATGCAGCATAACTCTATCAGATAGTAACTTCATCAGCAAAATTCATCTATGGACATTCTAGCAGTGTAGCTTTAGGATTGGAGAGTTTCATATAGACATTTATGATGCATGGAGGATGAATCATCTTTTTCGAGGCTCAGTTAAATTTCATCTTGTGGGGGGGTGATAGAGTTGTGGATATCTATCTTTCTAGTGGCAGGAGCTCAGTGGTGCATAAGCCTCTATCAAGTTAGAAATTTGAACAGATGTCATAAAAATCAAAGCAACTCATAAAGTTGAATGATTAAAAGAGTAAATTACGTAGTTTGCTTATTTCTCTCATATTGAGTTTTTTGGTCAAATTTAAGCAAAATACTTGATTCAATAAAAAATTTACATTTTCAGCAAATTAATTAATCATATCACTGAAGTAATGTCGTTTAAAAAAGGCTTTCAGTTTAGGCATTAAGCACATGAATCTCCTCAGACCCTACAGAAAGCTTGGCTATAAAGTCAACTTTCACTGCAACATCATTCTGTTGCCATTAAAAAGTCAACCCTTAACTGTAATATTTTAATATATAAAATGTGTAGTTAGAATATATGCAATCCACTATATGTGTAAAAACACCTCACAGGTTTTCTGCAGTATGTTGACCTGGGATTTTATGTTTAATTCTGTTCAAAAAAACACAGTGATGACCTGTGTTTTACTCCTGATATTCTTTTTTTTATTGTCATTATACTGTCACTTTTCCAGAGAAACGAGATTAACTCTGCATTTAACCCCTCCCCTTGGGGAACAGCGGGCTTCCACTGTGCGGCACCAGGGGAGCAGTGTGGGGTTAAGGGTCTTTTGCTGAGGAACGCAGAGTGTCGGTCTGTGGCAGTGGGGCTCGAACTCAGAAGCTCAGGATTCCAAGCTCTATGCCCTAACCACTAGGCTGACACTAGTTCCAATGGACTTTGGAACAGCAACAGACCCAAAGCATCACAAATCCACTACCATACGTTACCACAAGGTGCTTAAAACCTTGTATGCAGGACTCAACTGGAGTTTTTTGTTTACGAAAAAAAAGCTCACTTTTAGTCATTTGAACAAAAAATCTTATGTTTAACAAAGATCATAGATGTTTATCAAAGCAGAAGAAGAAAGAAAGTATTGTTGTTTGTCTTCCAAACAACATCTGAATAGTGTCTAATAGTGTTAATGCAGACTTGGTGAGTGAAAGATGCCACACTTTGCTGCTAAATGGTAGCTAACTGCAGTTTTGGTGATGTTTTTAACAACCTAACCATTCTGCTGACAGGCTTTTGTCTCAGTGCCAGTTGATTCAGACATTTTTAACCTGATTTTGGCACTTGTAAAAATATGAGTAAATCTTTAATTGACAGCAAGATGCAACATTAGAAGTTTTTTGTTGTTTTAACAAGCAAGTTTTATGGATTTTGAAAAGCTTTGATAATCAAAGTTAATGAAACTGTTCATATTTACTCAAGTTTAAGCAAAGAAAGTCAAACGGTAAGAAAATATCAAACATCTCAGCCTCAAGACTACAAAGAAAACATTTGAGAACATATTTTCTTCAGTACTCAATTGGATTTATGGTTGGATTTTGGCTCGGTTGTTTTAACACATAAAAATGTTTTCATTGAAGTCATCCCACTTCGGCTCAGGTCTGTTGTCTTCCTGGAAGGTAAAAGTCTCCCACAGTCCCAACCCTCTAGCAGGTTTTCTTATTTGTTCCTGCTAAAGAAAAGCCTTCCCACCCATGATGCTGCCAACTCAGTGTTTGACTGAAGATGATACCCTACAGGTGCACTGTTTTCTTCTGCAGAGAGGGCTGAATCCAAATGCATAGCATGACTCTTCTCAGGTTTCACAAAAATCCTCAGCAGTGCCAGTTGATTCAGACATTTTTAACCTGATTTTGGGTAAAGGCAAATTGGAGCAAGTATTTCATGGCAGAGAAAAGCCAGCAAACAATTACCTTACCTCATCAACATGTTTTGTATCTTCTTTACATCCTAAAGGTGTTTAATAGACATTGACCTCTGTGTTTTGAAAGCATATATTTCAAACTGGTTTGTTCTTTGTTATTGTTAGGAGCTGTCCAATGTTGCCCCATGGTGATTTTTAAAGAATAGTTTTTTTTTTTTTTTATGTAAGAATATAAAATAATTCCAATTTAAACTTAGATTTCTCTCAGTGTTGAGCTGCTCTTTGAAATGATGGATTCGTTTGAAAGATTTGTACACATACGTCAAAAACTAGGAACTATGCTGAATTGAATGAAGAATCTTATTTGAAAATTAGCTGTACATTTAAATACAGAAGCAAAGCAATGCAGTGTGATGGTGGACTGTTTTAATGGGCCGTTTATTGCTTTTTAAGCTGGTTAGAAACGTGTCTCTTTTTTCACTTAGAATGACAATCTGATAATGAGATTTTTTTTTCCAGACAGGTCATGGCTCACAGTAAAGTGAGAACTTTCACCCAAACCCTTTGTGGCTGAACTGCTGCTGTATGTGATAAATGAAAACAGAAAACTCAGACAGGACTAGCTGATTGCTAAATCAAACTGCCAAGTAAAAGACCTCGAGGTCGTGCACCAAATATAATCTTAATTTGTTCGTTACTGAGACTGTTGACCAACTGACTGCAAAACTAAGAACTTTCCCAAAAGCTAATTAGCTTGGGTCTAGAGAAAGTCGTTGATTAGAACATGCATTAGAACAGTTTATATTAGCATTTAGCTCTGTGAAGCTGTGCAGCCGTGCTTTCATAATCTGAGACAGTTTACCGGATTGTTTGTCTTTTTCATGTAATTTCAGTTTACTGCATGTTAGTCGGACATTTTCTGAACCAATCCGCATTAAGTACACACAGGTACAAGCACATCCATCAAATTCAGGAAGTGGGAGTAATTTACATCCATTTCTGTGTTGGTCTCACTGTTTCCTTGGAGTCTTCAACACAGCAGGTGGAAAAATGATTAAAGAGATAAAGAGACATGTTTTCAAACCAGGCACTAAAGGCACTGAAATTATTCTGGCACTACCGAGAACTTTAGGAAACACATCCTAATAAGATTGGTGTTTCTCAATCAAACAAAGCGATTTGGGGTTATTCAGTACAAAACAACAAAGATAGATTTCCTCTATTTAAGCTCTTCACAAAATGATAAAAAGCTCTAAATGTACAAAATCTGAATTTGAATGTAATCTATGATTATGGGGAATAGTTTATTGTTGTGATGAAAACAAACTCTTGTTTTTACTAAATTATATGATGTTATTTTCACTTTGACTTCTGCATGGTAATCATTTGCCAAAACATTTTGAAATTAGAAAAAAAAATGTTTTCTAAGATATACAATGAATAACCAGGATTCTAAACAAAAAAGGTTTTTCTATTTGTAAAGCCAGTAGCCAAGAAGGTTGCTTTTGTCCGTTTTCTTCTCCTGCATTAAAATTACCACCAACCTTTCAGAAGAATTTGATATTTTTGCGGCGTACTCAGGAGAAGGCAGATAATTCAGGTCTTTCTGAAAGTATTGTGATGTGAAAAAACAACAACTACAAACTGTTGCCTAAAGCTCTTTCTTTGTAAGCAGACTACATCATCTTTGACTACAAATGTTAAACTCAACATATGGTCAGGTTCTAGAGTCCTGCTAATGACCATAAAATTTGATTGCAGAGCTAGTTTAAAGGTAGATTTGTTTTTCAACATATTTTAAGACATGCAAAGTGCTGCTCTTCAAAAATTGAGCAAAATGCAAATTGATGCTATACCTATCAGATTGGTTAAACAAAAGGTGGCATTTCTTTTCTTGTAAGCTTAAACTGCCTCATCTGGACCTGGAATTTGGGTAATTTTTACCTCAGCTATATGTGAAAACATAAAAACAAAGATACACTATATTTCACCATGCATTCAGCAGGTTTCACTTGGAAAGACTTCTATAGTTTAAACTCAGCTCCTCAGGACTCATTCAATATATCTATCTGCCTTAACACCTGCTTTTACTGCCCTTTTCTTTCCTCATTGCCTTGCAGGAGAGATGGATGGCTAAGATAAAGAAGGAGGAGACCCTCTAAGACGGCTTGATAGGGAGCGGGAGTGAGCCATCACTCTTGTAATAAAGTGCTGGAACAGAAGCTAGAGTGAGAGGGAAATATGGAGGATTTCCACAAGTAATAAAACAAGATCAGTCTATTAGAGGTCAAACCAGCAGATAGAGATGAGAGGTAAGACAGGATGAGGAACTGCATAAACGCTATCATGTTGGAGAGAAGTAAAAATATCTAATAAAAGAGGATTTAATAAAAGATCAAGGTCAGGTTTTGTGGGTGTTTCTGTGTGACTATTTGACCAAAGCAGTTAAGGGTTAAAGCTGCTGATGTCATTTTTCTCGGATATGTCAGGCTGTTCAGGACCCACTGTGAAGGGAAAAGGCAATGAGAGCAGTTCTGCTGTGGAGATGTTTGTTTAGGGGGCACCAGGAAGGAGCTAATTAATGCCACCCAAGAGGCCCTGGTGAGGTCTGACCTTTTGTTCAAAGCCGGCACCACTTCGCCCAGCATGGGCTTCCACCAACTGAGCTTGAATTATTGATAACAGGATAAGAAGTAAAAAACAGGGATTGATTTTGGATCCCACTTTTACATGTGCAACCGTGTGTGTGTGTAGCTGGTTTGTATTTCTAAGGGCGAAGAGTTCAGAGGATATTCAATGATCTGAAATGAGAGGGTTAGTGAAGACAAAACCCGAAGGCTACAGGGAGAGGAGCTTCCTAAATAACATGCATTCTTAAGGGAGAGGGGTTAAAGGTGATGGGAGAGAGAATGCAGGAAGTGGAGAGAAGCAACAGGAAGAGGGTGGAAAAAAAAAAACTAGAGCTGGAGCCTTGAAAAAGGAATTAATATCCCATAAAAATCTATCATTTTTTCCTTCTTATTAAAACCACAAATTTGTCTGCATCTAAATGGGAATTTAAGTGTCTAAACCACAGAAAGAAGCTCTTAATAGTGAAATATTTTTAATAAATGGAAGAAAAAATATCAAGTCTATATTTCTTTTTTAGAAATGTAAATCCGGAAAGTTTGGTGTAGATTTTTATTCAAAACCTCATCATTTTAATTCACCTTAAAGAACTAACTATACCACCTCCAGTGGCCGAAACACAGAACTGCAGAATTGTTTTTTTTTTCACACGAACAAGCTCTCACTACGATGCACGTGTGAACACACACACACACAAACACACACACACACACACACACACATAAAGCTCATTACGCATGATGGCACAATTGATTAGATAATTTTCAACACAAGTTACATTACTGCATGCAGTACAACATAGTTGCTTGGAGTATTTATTTAAAGAAACTCCTACCTAGTGCAGAAGTAAGCGAGCAAACCAAGTATTCAAGCCAACAGTACTTGTTGTAGTAGTGTGTGGAAAAGGCTCGTTTTGGCTTTTCAAACAAAAAATCCAGAAGAATAGGCTGCTTAGGACAGCAGTGCTTGTTTCCAAGATCATTTGGTAGTTTCTGTGCTGTAGTACAGCTGCTAGGCAAGCTAACTGACACCGACGACAGCCCTGCAAGATCCGATGTTGAGCTAGCTGGGTTTGCCGAGCTAATCCCAGGTGTTTCCAGGTCACCATTTGTTGATACTTGCTCCGGTTCGAATTCCTTGCCAAGTGATGGCAGAGGTCATGGGATGTTTTAAAAAACGTTGAATATCCATTTGCAGTTTGCACTCACTTACATAAGGCTACAACTGTATGCCTAAACGTTTACATACAGGCTAGCGAAATTGATACTGAGAGGGAAACCACCAAGTAGCGGAAGGAAAAAGTAGTCAACGTTAATATGTCACATGATTGCTGGAAAATAAACCTATTACAAAAATGTAATAGTATTTATATTAATTTCATAATACCATGTATTTTAATCAAAACATTAAAAATATCAGTACGTATATAAGTGGTGGTGTGGCAGTGCCCCCCTTGCCCCCCCCAAAAAATCCGCCCATGCTCTTCTGCTCATTCTCATAGCTCGTACTTGAAAAGGTTTTATTTTACCTATTTACCATGTGTGGAGTTGCCATTGGTGTCTGAACTCCACTGAGTGTCGGATAATATAATTGAACATAATGCTTTGTTTGTTTTCCCTGCCGGATTAATTCAACATGGACACACTTGACATTAGATTTGCAGAAACAGACCGGATTTTCTGACCTGAAATAACGTTTAAAGGGGCTACATGGGACCAACTGATTGATGACTTTTTCATTTAATGCATAATTTTGATTTTGTGTTGGCAAACTAGAAACTAAACTTTCTCTAGTGTACTCACACAGAATAATCCCGGCATATAGCCATTTAACAGCTTAAAGATTAATTGTTATTATATGTAAGAAGTGTAATATGCATTTTGCAACCAGTGACTCCAGCCCTAGCTAAATTGTGTACAATGTATAATTTATTCGCACTATAAATAACACTTTTTGTGAGGACCTAGGGCGCAAGCTACAAAATATAGAGTGAATTTTGTTCCATTATTGTTCCAGGCAAAAAAACACATTTTGCCAATGGAGACTAGAAATAAATGTAAACCAGAAATGAAATTTATCCCAATAAGATTTCGACAGTAAATTTCAATTTTTTTTTTACTGTATTCTTATTTATACATTTTTTTTTACAGCTTGTATATTTTTAAATTCTATTCTTAAAATATTTTTTTTCTCAGACTGAGTTTTACAAATTGCATTACTTGCAAAATGGTGTTTTACAGATCACATTCTCTTCATTTAAAACCCTATACAAACATTTACTCTTGAAGCATACAATGACCAATTGAAATATTGTTCCAAGATCCAAAAACCAATACAAATGCATATTCATTCCTTACTCTGGAAGAAAGACCGCACCCAGAAGTGAAGAGAATGTGATCTGCAAAACCCAATTTGAAAAGAATACAATTTGCAGTCTGAAAAACAGACAATTTAAGAAATAAAATCAGAAAAAAGGGAAAAAGTAAAGTTTGATCAAATCAAATGTGAATAAAATCAAATATAAAATATAATATAAATATAAAAAATATAAAAAAAATCAAATTTAAATTTCTTGATTGCATTTTTTTTATCATTTACAAAATGTATTCTTTGCTTGCAAGAATAATGGAACAAACTTAGGTTTGTAGCTTACCCCCTAGTTCTTAACAAAGGTCTAAGCCTGAGTAAACATCATGAAACCAGAAAATCAAGGGAACAAAGTGGATTTTTATTTTATTAAAAGAAGCTCAAGCGAAAATAGGACCAGAAATGTAACTTATGGCCTTCAAAAAAAAAAAATTGTCAAAAACTGATTTATTTTATTTGAATCTGATCTGTTTGTCTTTTTAAGGGCCTTGAAATAATGTTAGTGGTCTAAAGAAAAAATCCTTGGTAAAAATCTGTGGAAAAGGCTGTGGAAGAAGTGCCCCCTCCAGGAATATCTGTAAGATCAAAGTATACTCATGTGTTAGAAAGTCCTAACCAGACCAGACCTACATTCAAATGAAAATCTGAGGCAAGACTTGCAAAATGTGGTATTTAATGCCAGTTTATCAAACAAAGGCCTAGGGAATCAGATTAAGGTTTGTGACTCTGTGGTCGATAAATTCTGCACAGCTTTAAGATTGCAACACTTTTCAAAGGCACAGTAGAAAAATATGGTAGAGATACAAAGAATAGAGACAAATGAGATGGGAGCAAATGCTGCACACGGTGCCTAGATAAAACAGAGTAGGAATGACAGCAGGGAAAGGAGTGCTGCAGTTTCTAAATAAGGCCGATTTTCCCCCAAAATGCTCTGCTGTTATCGCACCACAGCTGGGGCTCACAGGAAACAGATGGAGGTGATACAACCAGAGTCTGGATGGACACTGTAATTCCCCTGGGATACCAATGATGAGGGACATTCGAGTCTATTCCATCTCTGGAACATAAAAACCTGCTCTGGGTAATTTGCTTGTGGGCACAATTACCAACAGGGTAGGTTGGAATAGCCACTCTTCAAAATGCTTAATAATTTGTGGACGATGAGACCACAAGTGTTTTGCAGAGAGGATGTAATGCTAAATTAATCAGATCAGTAGTGTGCACATTTGAATAAAAATGTCCAAAGACATGATTTGAAAATACTGGGGAATGTTCTCATCACCTTCTTGTTTAGATTTAGATGAATCATTTAAATGCCAAAGAGTGAGAAAAGCAGACACACAATAGGACACAGCAGTGCTGAACCTCATCGATGTTCTAAATTACATTCTGGGAGCATGAAACAGATTCATCCATCTTTAAAGTTCCCCACCTAGATCCATCCAGAGCTAAATTCACAGTCGCAATGTGAACTTTACTCCTTTTACTTTACTCCTTCCTTTTATCATCAGAATCAGAATCAAGTTTATTGCCAAGCAGGTTTGCACTTACAAGGAATTTGACTTGGTGTTATTGGTGCAGACAAAAAACAAAATAAGATAGAATATATATATATACACAGAAGCTATATACACTCAGTAAACTGTGCGTTAATGTAACGCAGAAATCCTGAATGTCCAGTGTCACGGGCGGCTCTTGGCCTTGTTGATAAGGCCGGTAGCAGATGGGAAAAAACTGTTTTTGTGACGGGAGTTTCTGGTCCTGATGGACCGCAGCCTCCTGCCAGAGGGTAGTGACTGAAATAATCTGTGACTGGGGTGCGAGGGATCAGCCACAATCTTTCCTGCACGCCTCAGAGTCCTGGAGGCGTGAAGCTCCTGGAGAGATGGGAGGTTGCAGCCAATCACCTTCTCTGCAGACCGGATGACACGCTGCAGTTTGCTCTTGTCCTTAGCAGTGGCACCAGCGTACCAGATGGTGATGGAGGAAGTGAGGATGGACTCAATGATGGAGGAGTAGAACTGCACCATCATTGTCCTGGGCAGGTTGAATTTCTTCAGCTGCTGCAGGAAGTACATCCTCTGCTGGGCTTTCTTGGTGAGGGAGTCGATGTTCAGCTCCCACTTTAGGTCCTGGGAGATGATAGTTCCCAGGAAGCCGAAAGACTCCACAGTGTCAATGGTGGAGTCACAGAGGGTGATGGGGGTAGCTGGGGCTGCGCTCTTTCTAAAGTCCACAACCAACTCCACTGTTTTTAGAGCGTTGAGCTCAAGGTTGTTCTCCCTGCGCCAGGTCACCAGATGGTCAGCCTCCCACCTGTAGGCGGACTCGTCACCATCAGAGATCAGTCCGATGAGAGTGGTGTCGTCCATAAACTTCAGGAGCTTGATAGACTGATGACTGGAGGTGCAGCTGTTGGTGTACAGGGAGAAGAGCAGAGGAGAAAGAACACAGCCCTGGGGGGAACCAGTGCTGATGAGCTGTGAGTCAGAGAACTGTGTTCCCAGCTTTATGTGCTGCTTCCTGTCCGACAGGAAGTCTGTG
This sequence comes from Cyprinodon variegatus, assembly GCF_000732505.1. NCBI lineage: Eukaryota > Metazoa > Chordata > Actinopteri > Cyprinodontiformes > Cyprinodontidae > Cyprinodon > Cyprinodon variegatus. The sequence goes on from NW_015150689.1 coordinate 539,805, forward strand.
ATCCACCTGCAGGTGGAGTCAGGCACATTCAGCTGGGAGAGCTTCTCCTGTAGCAGAGCTGGGATGATTGTGTTGAAGGCCGAGCTGAAGTCCACAAACAGGATCCTGGCGGAGGTTCCTGCGGAGGTTCCATCTGTTTATGATCTAATATGTCATAGGTAAATTGGGGACATGAGCTGTGCTGGTATATATGCCACACTTACCTGTACATTGATTGGTAACAGCAGATCAGGTTGTGGTTTCATTCCTCTGCATGTTTGTGTTGTACCTACTAATCCACAGCTAAGCTGGCAGCAGGTTCTGTCACATTACCAGCAGGGATGAGGTGTGGAAACACTTCTGATGCTGAGGGATTGCTTCTCTGTTTTTAACTTTAACTAAAGGTGACAGATGCCCCTGCTTACATCACACCAGTCTTTCTGCTGGACCTTTAGCTTTTTGGAGGCCATCATCAGGCACCAGGGGTCGACAGCCACCACCATCAGACCCAATTTTACTGAAAAAATATATTATTGCTCTAAAAATGATCAATTGTAGCATGTGAAATTCATTTACCAAACAATCCTGGAGGATACTGACACACAATCATAAAAGATATAAAAATTAACAAGCGCTGTGATGACATTCAAAACAGCAGTCATTAAGCTCTACCGTTGCATACGTACATCCAATATTGCTAAAGTGTTTTTTTAGAGAACCTTCTCGTTCTACTGTTGTTGCTTTCTATAGCTTAGATACTTTATTATAAATAAAGTAACGGCAAGTGCAACAAACTTTTATTTAAAGGTAAAAGTTACTACATAGATGAGAAATTAATACAAAATTAATACAGGAAGAAACATTAAAAGAATGTTTTTATATCTACTGCTCTAAGAAGATTTAAATTCCTTGGTAATATCGTCACCACAATTGGAAATAAAATGTTTTTACTGCATTAACCACCTGCATCGATTACTTTTTGCATCACTTGGGCCCAGGGATGTATAAGTACATGTTTGGGGGGAAACAGCAAATTTCTCTGCTGGTGCTTTACAATTCCACCATATTCCGTCTTGTTTTCTACCCCTCTCTAATTTGAGGAATATAATTTGAGCTAAATTTGTTTTTGAAATTTTCCAACCCTTCTTCTGCTTGTAAATAACCTTAGCTTCATCATAAGAGAAGTGCGGATGTAGCACAGATATCAGCAGAAACCACAGGAGACACAGAGATCTATACATTTATTTATAATATAATCTTGTTTATGTCATGTGGTTTAGTACCCCAAATGCAGCTGCTTCGGTAAATTCTGTAGACAACATTTTAATTGGGAAGCACACCAGGAAACGGAGATGTTTAGGGACTTAGACTCTCACACCAATTAGTAACTCCATCCCCTTTCCTCTCATGTGACCTTTTACTGAAAGAAGGCAAAGACTTAAATCGATGCTTTACAAATTATAGACGATCCAGCCTAACAATCTTATAGCTAGTATAGAGATAAAGTTCTCACACTTTTTTTTAAAATCAAATCATTTAGTTAGTTTCATTTAACGTAATATTTATTTTTCTGGGACCATGTAGTTGAAAAACAACAAAAACAAAAAACTCTCTTTCAATTTGTGGTCCCTGGGCAACTGTGCACAAAGAAATACTACACAAAAAACAGAATAACTCACAATGCAAAATCATTAACTTATATATAAAAGAAAAAAAAACAGACACAATAAAAGAAAAAAAAAACTGAAACAGCTATCTAGTCACAGTGAGATAAATCATCCCACCAAAGCCCTGAAAAACCTTTATGCACCTGCCAGACATTTACACTACAGTACAACAATACTGTAATTGAGAAATTAACAACACAAACACTTTACATTCTTTGTCAATAAGGTTTTCCACATTTCATCATTTTACAGCAATAAACTTTACAATACTTTAGTTTTTTTTATTTTTTACTTTATGATTCAAACAAAAAAAAACTATGTAATGATAAGAATTAAATTTGAAATCTAAGAAGTGAGGCATGTATTTACAATCCGCCTAACCCCATAATAAAATCAATTTACCAACTTGCCTAACTGGTAAACTGAGTAAAATCATCTCAGTATAAATACTGGAAAATTTTGTTTCAACTTTGATTTAAAAAGGTCCTGTACCATTCTTGTCTTCCACTTGGGTTTCATGCATCACTTTGTGCTGTTTTAGCCATTATAAAAATAAGGTTTGATATCATGTGGTAAAATAAACCAACATCTAAGCTGAATATTTCTAAATACCTTCAAAAATTCCCACGGGTGGATTTTTTTTTGTTAGTTTGGTTAAAAAAAAAGTCAAATTTTGGCCTTCCATTGTACCCAGCAAATGGTTTCAGTTATTTCTGAACCTCAAGAAATAACCTACAAATCTGAGCAAAAGCTAAAATACTTCTCCTGTCGTTCAACAGTACCTGTGGACCTTTAAAAGGATTATCTTTCCTCTTTATGACAAAAAGCAACAGCACAAATTTCCCTTGATTTTTCTGAATAAAGGATCTCCAGCCTATTCTGCAGCTAGAATTCATCATCCGCTTCTGAGAACTCAGATGCAGCAGTAATTTGACCGTAATGAGAAAGACAGTCATTGCCTGAGTTACCTTGAATTCAGGCACATTGAATGCAATCTCTTTAAGACTTAGAAACCTGGCTACTTCTGCATAAATTTGAAAGCCTAATTAGGCTTTGGTGATTAGCTCCCCGCTCTTGCTTTTATTCCTTTCTCTTTAAATCCCAGCCCACCCATACACCTACACTCTGGCGCAGCTAAGTCATTAAAGGCAATTCTCCCAGGGGAACAGAGACTACCTGAGTCAAACAAACGTAACATCTGCAGCCCGAGCTCTTGGGATTGGCAGAGTATGAGTGATGTGTGCTTTCAGAAATATATTTTGAATGAGTTGTTTTCCTCTCTGCTCTTGGCCTAAAGTTATCTGATATTACAGGTTATTTTGGGATGTCTCAGTAAAAGATACACATGGTATTAGCATGGCTGCCATGTTTTCCACATTGTAAAGACCTAAAATGGATTATATAATCTCTCATTTAGAATCTCTCTTTTCTTGCAGTCAGACTAATATTTTAATATACCGGTAATATTTTTTCAGTTTTAGGTCAGTTGACCACAATTATATCTGTTTGCTAAATTACAGTATATTTAGAGACAGATCCTTTTAGAAGTATTTTCAAAATTGTCTTAAAACATTGAAGTTTACATACGTTTCCATAGTTTTTGGTAGAACTGTTTGTGAAACTAACCAACCTCCCAGATCATGATGCTGTGATCATGTGATCATTTTGCACCTTTTTTAAACTTCATTTTGGTCTTCTTTGAAGTTCCAATACCCTTGCCTCCATTGCACTGCTTGTTTACTTATTCTATGCTAAATAAATACAGGACGGCTATATTTAGTTTTAAACAAACTGAACAAAAATTAAGTTTTAAAGAGTAAAAATAACATATGACAGAAGAAAGCTGCAAGTTCTCATGAAACCATTTCTGTATGTAAGGATTAGGAGAGCCCACCTGCCCTCCAACCATTGACCATTTTTTCCATAATCGTTTTGCTGCTGTAAATACCAGAATTTCCCCATTGTGGGACAATAAAGGGATTTTCTATTCTATTCTAAAAACGTATTCTAACAGAGTGAGCTACTTTTTATATACTTAAATAACAAAATTTCAAATACCGTGACTAAGTACATTTAAAACGCATCTACAGTGGTCTAATAAGTTAATTTGTTTGAAAATGAATAACATTATAAGCTTACAAAACCATTAGATCATCACCTTTTTATACTCCAGTGTTTTAAAGATGTCGTAGATTTCTGCCTCAGAATTTGAAAAACGCTTTAGAATTTTTTTCTTCTTTAAGTGTAGGCATTTAGCAAATAGTGTCACTAGTAATCTGAAACATTAAATAAACGGTGAGAAAAAATTTATCGTTTTATTAGCTGTATAAAAAAATCTTTTTTTTTTTTTTTTTCAAAAAAACATTTTAAATGAAAGTTTACCTAAAAACATATCTTTAAAAAAACAACTAAGAAACTTATTTTTCAGGTTTAAATATTTTTTTTTTCTAAACAAACATTTTTTTTCTTTTGAACAGAATATTTTTCAAGGAATAAATCTTTTATTTTCGACAAACCCTTTCTTCTGGTTTAAATTATTTATATTTTTTGTTAAACTTTATATATATTTTTTACTTTATGCATGTGGAAGCAAAGAAATACAGCAATGTGTCCGGCTAAGTGATGTTATGTGTTTAGCTGATTCTAAAAATGAATCATCTAGCATGGAGTCAGCAGACGGATAATAAGAAGATCTATTTCTATTTGATATCAAAGAAAAATTTCCTCCGCCACCAGAGAGTTTAAGCAATTGCATCTCATTAGTATTTCCACAGAAAAGTACGTCAGAGTGCTTCCAGAATATCAACCCTGCTTGAATTCAGCAAACAGAGCTGTTGTTTTTTATTTTCTTGAAGCTTCATAATTCAGTCCAAATCAATTCTTTTCAGTCCCAATCAACCTCTGGCCTTCTTTTGTTGAGAAAGTCAAAGGAAATTTGATTATAAATGGCTACATAAACATTCTCCTCTGCCTCCTTGTAGACTTTACCAGCACTAATGTTCTTTGATCGTCAATTCAAGGTTGCAGATTCAGCTCATTGTGAAGACAGAAAGAAAGGAGACGGAAAGGAGGCTTACAGAACAACAGAAGGAGAGAAATAATGTGATGACAGAGATAACAGTGATGACAGAGATGTCAGAGTGTTTTTTGAGACTCTGCAGAAGTGGCAGCAGCCGGTGAGCCAGAAGTGACAGTCTGCATTCTGTCTTCCTTTTACTGAACAACAGTGAAGGCTGCTTTGATCCTACACAGGACCGACCTGTCACGCTCCAGCCTCATGTCTGAGGAGGCAGCACATCCTAAGAGGGTCAAAGAAAAAGAAAGAACAAATCTCCTGAAAACCAGCAGCAAACAAGCAAATTTGTCTTGTTTGCATATTGTTCTATTAACTTTCATTTCCTTTGACGTCAAAGTTATGAGATGTCTCCTCACAACTGCATGTAGAAAAACACTTTTGTTTACGTGCGGGAAAATGTATTTCACTCTATTGTGAACAGCCTGCCTCAGGCTAAATAAATGTCAGCCCTGCAGACACTAAGCTGGTATGCACAGTTAAACAGATAAGAAAAGGCTTGCTTTGGCCCCTATAAACAGTGGAAAGGTGCTGTTGCTACATCTGCTTTCGCTTTCTGTTTGGGTCATGGTTGACAGACACTATAAACTCCTGCAGTCAATAACTAAAACAGGAATTCAACTCTTTGTAGATGGAAGGCTTAGTCTAGACAGTTGGCCTTCACATTTTGCTTTATGGAACCAAGGACATTAAACATGAAGCTGAGATTTAAAATAGAGAGAAAATATGAACACCTGTTGAACCTTTCCATAATTGGTCATATTTTGAACACAAACTCTGCTGCATTTTACTGAGGCTTAAATGGTGAAGTGATGTATTATTTTCTATGTCATGTGGCATTTATTTGCATTACGACCTCTTTACTCTGGTACCCTTAAAGGCAACACAACCAATCCTGTGAAAAAGTATGTAAACATGCTTTATTCGATCAATATTCAGAGTATTGCTTTTGATTTTAGTATTTAAGTTTTCTTTTGTGCACTTTTTAAACTCATTGTTCAAACTTCCACAAAGTTACAGATTCCATTAAACACCAATGCCTTGACAGCTCTATTTACATGAAACCAAGATGCAGCTTGTTGCAGCAATATAACATGTCAATCAGAGCATGCTTGATTTGTCCAGATCTGTCTCTCTGCTTGAGGTTAATACATTCTGACTCTTTGAGACTGCAGTGATACTTAGTGTCACAATACGTTTCTGGGAAAAACAAAATAATGTCAATACTTGATGTAATTTTGGATATTCACATACCCTGACAGTCTGTGATTTAGATTTTTGCCCTCACTTCAGTTAAATTAAGTTTATTTATATTGTGACTCTTCACACAATATGTCAACTTAAGGCACTTTACAGAGACAATTCGATCAGACCACACAGCCAGATTGGCTCAAAGTTTTCTTAGAAAAACTAGCTGATTGCATCGACTCATTCAGTCAACAGCAATCCCTCACACCAAGCATGCATGCAGCAACAGTGGAGAGGAATGACTTCCATTTAACAGGAAGAAACTTCCAGCAGAACCAGGGTCAGTATAAGCAGCCTTCTGTTAACCCCGACTGGGGTTGAAGGAGGCAGAAGCAGACATATAACAAGAACATAGGAGCACTGATCTATAAAAAATTTATATGTTAGAAAAGGTGATAGTACAGTTGAGCACACAAGTTCTGAGACAGTTTTCATGCCAAACGGAGGAAAGAGAGCACATACTGTTGACGTTTCAACTAACAAATACTGCAGAATGGGAGAACAGAGATAAAATAAAGCAGAATGATGAAATTAGTCCCTATGCTTTCCAGCAGTCTAAGCCTATAACAGCATAACTAAGGAGAGAGAGCTCAGGATAACCTGTGCCACTCTAACAATTAAACTTTGTCAAAAATGAACATTTTAAACCTAGTCTTGAAACAGGACAGGGTGTCTGCCTCAAGGACTAAACTGGTAGTTGGTTCCACAGAAGAGGAAACTGATGACTAAAAGATCTGCCTCAACTTCTACTTTTAGAAAGTCTAGGAATCACTAATAAACCTCCTACTACAATTTTATTTTTGCAAAAAAGTGGAAAAGAAGTCAAGACAGAGAAAGATACTCAATGGCCATCAAAGGCAAGCCTGTTGACTTTTGTTATACGTCTTTCCCGCTCGCTCTTAACCCCATTCCCCACCTTTGAATAAAGGCCACAAAAAAACAACGAACTGTTGTCCAAGAATTTATTATAACATTAAATGTATTCAGATGTTTTACTTTCAGAAGAGTTTTTTATTGTTTATATGTCTTTTAATGTGTTAGTGTTTTTTTCTGTTTGATTAGGCTTGAACAAATAACCCAATAAAGGTTTTTAGTGCAATGAAGTAATATCCTAAGGTTTCTAAAACAGCTCATGCATTCCATCATTAAGAATGTATAGCCTTATAAAAGTTACTTAAATTGACAGAAACTTTTGCATATCAGCAGGTGTATTCTAAATAATGTGCTTGTGGAAAATTGCTGGTTAACTATATGACAGATGTCTTAAGACGATAATAAATGGCTTGATGCTAAGAAGACCCATACAGTCAGGAAGGGTTAAAGGCAACCAAAAATGGTGCAGGAATCCATAGTTTTCTTATAGGTCAGTTGGTTTAAGTGGAGATTAGATCCAAAATCGGTGGTAATATGGTTTATCAAGCACATTTGGAGAGAAAAAACAAATCAAATCAAAGTATCTTCAGAAAAAGTGGTCACTGTATTATTTTATTTTTCCTCTTGTTTTTCCTACGTTTCCACAAGCTGACAGTGCTGTTCACCTTTTACACATTATTAATTTATTAAGTCAGTTTTTGATAGGACTCCTAACCAAAGCTAAAATGTCCAATGATTCTATTTAACTATGCTCATATTGACCTTTCACAGTTTGTGTCCTATTTCATTGTTGCCTACAACCACTCAGCAATGAACTAACCTTGTGTCTCTGGGGTAATGCCTCTTCAATCCTTTGTTTGTCTGGAAACCTCACAAACCTCCGTGGGTTCGAACCTTGAGTGGATTGTTAACGCCACCTGTCTACCATTCAGCAACCTCTCCTTCTGAGAATCCCCTGCAGGTAACCAGCCTACTGGTGGTTGGCTCGTGGTTCATCTGTTTCATTATCATTCATATAAAGCTGAGCGGGAAAAAATTTAACTATTCTGTAAATGTTAGATCCCTTTTCTCATTTACAAATATTTCTTTACTTTCCTTAATTTTCAGTGCAGTTTTTTTTCCCTATATTTTTACTAGTGTGAATTTTATATTCAGGTGCTGTCTTTAAAAAATTATGACCTTAGTTTAGAATGAAAAGAGGCCATTCTATTCTATTTTACTCACATAGTTCATATGTATATGTATAAGATCTAACTGAATAGTATACTGTTGTTATTTTCATTGTCATGCTCTTACTATACATCTTGTATATGTCCAGATTTATTTAGGTCATCCATATTTTTGCTTGTCATCTGTAGCATCTCATCACCAAAACAAATTCTGTTAACTTGAAAATATTTTGCAATAAAGCCTTTTTTGATTCAGATTTCATTTTTATGCTACCTTCCATATTAAAAAAATATAAGAAGAAAAGGAAGAGTTAAGCTTTTTCTTGTTTTTTTTTTTATATTTTTTCCTCCATAATTCATCAAAATACTATAGTACCAAGAGAACACGCCAATGTGCATCTACAACTGTAGGCATGCGGACGTGAATTAAAGATGTTTGAAATGCTTACTGCAACCCTAGAAGAAAGAATTGAAGGACTTTTTAAATTTAAAACTGATTTTTTTAGGCTAAAACCTTCAAACTTGTGTTGACAAAGTTAGGAGATAGCCTTACTTGGCCTCTTTACTCAAATGAATCCAAATGAAGAGAGGATGGGAAGAGAAGGGCTGCATAAATACAGCCTGAAAGGGCAAAGGAACAGGTATCACATCAAATTTAGAGATAATAAATTATAGGCTGACTGGGAGAGAAGTGCCGGTGAAATATTTTGACTGCATAACTAAACAAGAGTGAAGGGGAAAATAAGCTAAATAGTTTCTATTCACCTTCAGAAAGAGGGAAGGATAAGAATAAGATTTTCTCTTTCTGAGCTCAATATAATTTTGTATGTTTAACATTTCTCACTGGGTAACCAGGAAACTGGATGGTGTCACGATTTAATGTTTTTCTCAACACTGGTTGGTTAAATTCAGAGAAAATTCATTTCAAACTGTTGAATTTCATTATACGCTGATTCGTAGACACTTTGAACCATTTATCAGTAGGACAATGTGATTATTATTCATAGTTTTTTAACAGTCAAAACTAATAACTGTCATGATGTTACAAAGCTCTGACCCAAAATGCAGAAAACCGAACAGAGAGACCAGGGAAAAGGTTTAATGGGTTTTATTGAAAAAGTTAAACAGGGGGAGAAGTGTTGCTCTGAACACTACTCAACCAGAACTGTAAAGTGAGGGGAAGACACGGCGGTTAGTTCAGGCTCAGTGGGGAATTTGACTCGTGAACTTGGAGAAGAGGATTTGGTTGCCGACTCACGTTTCCAGAGAAGTTGTTGAATCCTTGACTCCTGTCTGTGTGCCGTGGTTCCAGTGTTTGTCTGATGCGGTGGAGGGCGGAACAGGATTTACCCAGAATGTGGTTGATTGTTGGTGAACGGACAAGCCGACTGCCACTCAGATTTCCTGCAGTACTTGAACGGGTCGTAGTGTAGATGAATCCCTTTCTCAGTGAGAAGCTCAAACGATCTCTTGGGGACAGTGGATCCAAACCTCCTGTTTGAACCCCAGCTCAGTTTGAAGCTCAGTTGATCCTTCCAAGGAGAGAAGGTCCGAGAAATCCAGTTTGCAGGATGACTTACTGCCGAGAGGCAAAGACAAAAGCTTGGCTAGAGTACCCAAAAATGGCAAACACTCTGGCGTTGAGGTAGTGGCAGTCAGCAGCTTAAGAACACTCCGTTTAACGAGGAAACCATCAGCAGGTGTGTGAGAAGGCGGACCAGAACCAGGCGCCTCCTGGTGGATGAAGGGAGACAGACACACAAACACAAAAACAGGAGTCCTGACAATAACACACTGATACACTGATCACAACATTTTATACACATTGGTTTGCTGAAGCTGGTTTAAGTAAATACATTTAACCTTAACTTTTCATACATTATAAAAATAATTGTTTTAGCTAAATTCCTAAAAGCCTGAAATATGATTTCAGTGGCCAAACTGCTGAAAGACAGAATTGTTTGGAAATAACTGTTTTAGAAGGTAAATAAGTTTGACCTTAGCCTTGTTTTCAAGTAAAGTTTCTGAGACCTTTTTCTATCCACAATAGTGTCACTGTAGCTATCTGTGGGTTGCTATGCTGGCAGCAGTTCCTTATATTTGATTAACAACAAGGCTGAGGTGCAGTAGTTTGCACTGACCCCTCGTAGTGATGAAATGCTTTGAATGGCTGGTCATTACCCATGCATCAATGTCAGCAACATCCTATCACCAAGTTCCTCCGAGTTGGTTTATTGATCCCATTCCTCTTTGGAGTGCAGAAAGAACCCATCAAGAACCCATCAGAAAAAAACATAACATTTAGTGCTAGACTTTCTGGGTGGGAATTCAAGTTTTACAAATTAATTTTTACAGTTCATCTCTCTTAGAGAGATTCTAACATTTGACTCTCCTTTAAATTGGCTTATCAACAAGGACATAAAGCAATAAATTATACACCTTTTTTTCTCTTTATAACTCAGGTAACTTTTTTTTTTAATAGACACAGAATTAAGACAATAATTAGCCTGTCTGATAAAAAAAGGGAAAACTGAAGGAGTTTAAGGGTGCCCTGATTTAAAGCTACAGTGTGTAATAATTACAGGGATATACAGTCAGAAATGTAATATATTACATAACTATGTTATTTATCATCATCTACAAGCTCAGCCTCTTAACCTTAATATTTGCGTTGCCTTAGAATTCGTTATTTATAATTACATAGGAGCGGGTCTCGCAGCCATGGAGGCAGACATCTTTGCGCTACGGCAGCGCAGAGCCAACAAACTAGCGATTGCGAGATCGCCCATTACGCTCCAAAGTAACTACGGCAAGTTGAGAGAGATGAACTGAGACGGTACTGAAATCTATACCCTACACAGACTAATGAAATACTATCTGTAAAATTATCTATGTAAACAAACCTCATCACTTGAGAAGGTAGGTGATGCGGACGTCGTGGAAGACATTTTGTCCCGTAACGCTCGCCGTACTGTTGGGGGGGAGAAGCGGTGGGGGCGAGATGTTCATGTTGCTGCGGTCTGCAGTCTGGACGTTAGATGTCGCTGAAAATTACACACTGTAGCTTTAACGAAAAAGAACATAAGTCACAATTATTAGTCTGAAAAGGTCTCAAAGCTGTTATCTAATCCCCAACAAGCCGAGGTAAGAACTGTTGTTCAAAGATAGAGAAAACATGGCCATCAGCAATAGAACAGCCTCTGAAGCGCTATAGACCTCAGCTATTAGGGTTCCCACACAGTTTTTAGTTTAAAAAATCCAAATCGTTTTTTAAAATATCAAATCTACAGTCAAACATGGTGGTGGTAGTGTGATGGTCTGGATCAGCATTTGTCAGAGGGCTAGATGAGTTACTGTATATTAACAAAGATGATGTTTGTTCTCTACCAGAGGATCCCGATGGAAAACATCCAAGAAAAAAAAGGAAGCTTGAGCACACTGAAGTAATGCAAAAGGACAACAACCCAAAAACACAAGTTTCTTTTTCCCCGTAGATCCAGGATGTTTTTTCCCCCTATAAAGAAAATTATCATTTGTAAACTGCTCCTTCATTTAATTAAGTTTTCTACATCTGTTCCCCCCAAACGCCCAACGTCATTTAAATGCTTTTTTTTTATTTTAAATCTGGTTGGTCTGTCATATTTTTGATTTAGTCCAGAAAATATTGTTTAAAATTGGGCTTTATTTGGTAGGTCTGATTTTGTCCCACTTTAGTACAATAATGGATTGTTACTTTATTTCTTTAAGTGTCTGTGGTGTCTTTAAAGTCTCTTCGTTGTTCCTGCTTTTGTAGATTTTGTTTAGATTGCCCTGCTTTATTGCCACTTTTCTTTTTTATGCTTTGCTCTGCTTTATTGTTACCTTTCTCCATGTTGGTAAGCTGTTTTAGCTACCATGAAGTGAAGAGGTTCTTTTCTGATGTAGATGTATTATTTTTCAACTTTATTGCCTAAACACATGTTTTGGGACAAAATATTCCCTTGGCACTTACTATTGCATTTCCATGATTTGGACTTGGAAAATTGAGACAACCAGTAAGTGCTTTTTTATCAGCAGCATCTGTCTCATAAAAAATGAAATTGGGCGGCACATGGAGAGACAGCTAATCCCTCGCTCTTGGGGATTGAACCAAAGAAAATGTCGGATAAACGCCACCCCGCCTGAGAAGCAAGTCATGGATTTATCTGCGTTAGAGTTTATCCACCAATCTGCTTTTGCTGCTAAAAAGCAGGAAGGATATTGTTTCCATTTGTGTAGAGTGAAGCCCAGATTAAGATGCTCATTGCATGTCTCCTGAGAAAGACGGAACAAGATGTAATCTGCCAATAAAAGAAGATATAAAGTCACCTTATCAGACTGGATTTGATGGGGATGGAGATGCTGCATATGAACACAATAATGTGTCCTGATGTGATAAAAGAATTCAAGGTTAAGTTTAAATTCTACCAAAGGTTTCAACAACAACATCATCACCACCCATTGCTCCTTAGGTGCCGTTGTTAAAGGTTAAACCTTTAACCAGCCATCCATTAAAATTGAATTTTTATTAAATGTTCTTAAGCAATATTTTCTTTTTCAGAATTTAAATTTGGTTTTGATTTTTCTTTTTATAAATAAAATGATTTATAAACTTCAAAAACAACACTTTAATTTTTTTTACTAAAGAGCTCCACCTTCTATATATGTACCTACTGCATGCTTCATAAATACTTCTGTCCATAAAGACATACTTTTTAAGTACCTTTAACAACGTACCTAGCAAATGTAGCTGGCTTGTATTCTAAGGCTGGGCATACACTGTACGATTTTTCGCCCTTTTAGGGCAGATTCTCCAATCCTGCCCAAATTTCTTCAATCGGGCCAAGTTTCACAAAAACCTCACAGACTATGCATGTGCATGGGAGTTCTTCCCCTTCTTCCAGATTGAAGAGTCTTACCATCTCTTGGAACTGGGTCCAATGTATGGGTTTTGGCAATGTGAGCAGGTAGATCGCATCGGGCTGTACAGTGTTAGAACATGCATCGTGACCTGCTAACTTTTAAACCCTGCGATTTCGTTGTATAGTTTAAGATATAGCCGAGTACAACAACTGAGAATATCATACAGTACAATGTATACCCAGCCTTATAAAAAGCCCGCTAAAAAATCCAGTTTTATCTGAACATCTAAGGTCATTCGCCTGAACGTGCAAATTTACAAACTAATAACATATTTTCTATGTTTAACTGAAAACGTAAGTTGGTGACAAACAGTGCAATACCAGAAATGTGTTCAACAGTCATATCAATATTGCTGAATAAAATTATCCTGTGATATATATTAATACTGAATCATCCGCCACTACGTTTACTTTGATCCCAGCATTCAGTTTTGTTCAACATACAGTTTACTGACCTCCTGGGAAATAACTCATGTGCCTTCTAGCCATACACACTCTAACAAAGGGGTTGCATATGGAAAAAGACAGACATTCATTGATGAAACCTCCTCTAGCAGGAAACAGAGGCGGCTAAAGAAAACCAAGGAGTTGCAGCAGGTTCTAGCTCTGCAACAGCGTCTTCTGCTGTAATACTCTGGTTCTGATAAGAACTCCACACTGCTGCTAAAATGACATTACCTATTAGATGTTTTTCAACCAGTAGGTGTCCTGTAGCCAAAAGGGGATCACTGCCTCACATATCCATCTATTATAACCACCACTCACACCCCACGTCTGTCCAGCTTGTCAGCAGTTGATCGCCAATCTTTCCTGTTTTGACTTTGCCTGTCTCAGCTCTTTCCTGTTGAATGGACCTCAGCTGCAGAGGGTTTGCCTAAAATGTCTGCGTGTCAGACATCAGCTTTGCAGGAGTTGGCAGGTGTCACACAATGATCGAAACAACTATTAACGATTTCCTGAATCCATGGGTGTGCACACAGAGAAGACATAGTCAGAAAGTGAAAACAGAGACTTGCAGATGTGTTCACTGCAGCTCAGTGGAGCAGAAGCTGTCTCTCTTTAGTTTGACGGCCCCCCAGCTGCGCTGGAGCAATAAATCCTTTAATTCAATGTACCAGAAAGAGACTTTTATTCCTCTCTTTGCATGCCCACTTACATATTAGATTGCAGCAATGAACATACATTCTATAGGATTATAAATGTAAAACACCTCAACTCTGCAGGCAACTTGAAAATCTGTGGGTGTGAACAAAAATTCACAAGAGCTACTCGAGATTCTAATTTAAAATCCTGACTCAAGCCTTCCTGATGAAATGTTTCATCTTAGAGGCATCAAGGAGTCTGTGACCTCTGTCAGAATACAGAGCTAAACGCAACAACTGAAGCTGCATGGGTATGGGTACAGTATGTGAGAATTGATTCAGCATTTCTTGCAGAGCAGCGTGGTCCTGTGGTGATGAATCGCCTTCATTTGCACAGCCTGCAGAGGAGGCGATACTATATGCTATTAAAGACATCAGCCCGCCATTGATTACCATAGCAGGTAATTGCTTGGTGAAGATAAAATCAGCACTAATCCTGAAATGCCGCTGGGTTTTGAAACAAAAAAAGGCTTTTGATCTTCCCTGTGGGTGTAAAAAATCTCAACCGTGCCTAAAAGAGATAAGCAACAGTGGTCTAAATCAATTCCTGCAGTGGGTTAATTGCTTTTCTGAGCACGTGTGGCACTTTTTGAGAATAAGAGGGAGTGTTTTTAAGCATTGATTTACTGCACACGGAAGATTTTAATTTCCCCCAACCCCTTTCGCTCTCTCTTACTCTCAGTCTGCAGACAGGATCCAATTATCTGGGCTTGACCCAAAACTAAAAAAAAAATATAAAAAAAAAACTAACTCAAGAGAGGTGTGATATTGAAATGACTGACATGAATCAGTGGGCCTTTTGAAAATTCAAATGAGAGGAGATACAGATCAATAGATCATGCAAGGTCACATTAATGTGATAATAAAGTAGTTCAGGGAGGTTTAGATCCTCCGTCTGTAGATTTTGTTCGGGGGAACGTGTGGTGTGGAAAGCTGGAGACATGCTGTGAATCGCTGCAGAGATGTTGCAGAGGTATTGCATATACAGAACAGGATGAAGGTTTGTCCTGTTCTGAATAGATTTCCCGACTTTGTTTGGATAAAGTTAGAACTATTAAAGCTAAGACTACATAATTAAGGCCATAGGAAGCCTACTGGGGTATGTTTAACAACAAGTGAATAAGTATAAATTTAGAAGAGATAGAATATGTAAGTAGGTCAAAGGCCCCATGAATTATCTATTGTGTTTAGATCCTTGTATTTTCATATATTTTCATTATTGATGTTGAAGCTGTCATGTGAACAACACAGAGCAAGAATATCCTGTAATCATGGCTGAATAATATGTCACAGACTCATATACAAATGTTTTTTTTTTAATCTTTTGTAAAAATAGTAGGAAATTCCCACAACAAACAGAACAATACACAGACATTAACATATGCTCATGACTGTGATTTATTATTTAGAAGAAACAAAGCTAACATACTTTTGTTGGCATCAAAAGCTACTTTTCAATTAACATAACCATGGTCACATGTTCAGGAATATCAGAGACAGGAATTGAGATTAAATTCAAAATATTCAAGATGACTAGAGCAGTTTTAAAGTTTATGTAAATGACACCAACCTTATAAAACCAGAATAGACAAAGACGTAGGGAAGCTAGATTCAAGATGATGAGTGAAGACCAATTTAAGCAAAAGTTCAGTAGTAACTGAGGCTCCTTAATTATGTTTGCAGGCCACTGCCAATATAAGATACTATTTTCTGGTGTTCTAGTAACCATGGAAACTATGATTGGCCCTTAAACCAGAAGTAGATTACACACTGCACCAAGGTAGTTCCAAACCGTACCTCTACTTTGGAAATGAGAAAAACTTGACTTATGCTGAGGATGCACCGTCGAGTATTTGCCCTTTTTGGGCTGATTCTCCAGTCGTAAAAGTACTTTTTTGCATTGGGTCTAGTTTCAGCCTCATCATGCATCCTGTGTTGTGTAGTATACAGGGGGTGACAAGGGGTGATTAGCGTTTCACGACCACCACCCGATCAGGAATCGTAAGATCAGGAGAAAATCGAAGATGTTTAAAATTCATTCGGCCCTTTTTAGGTGTTAGTGAGCAAATTCTGCTATTTAACCAGAGTAACGAGGTTCTATGAGTCAGTTTACCAGAATCTCAAGCACTGCGCATGTGCAAACAAGGGAGTGTTTCTTCTTCTACTTCCAGATTTACGAGCCTGACCAGCTTCATCTCTTGACACCGAGTCCGACTTTAGCTTTTAAACCCTGGGGTTTTATTGTATAGTTTGAGCTGTAGCAGAGTACAACGATTCAAAATATCGTACAGTGTATGTCTGGCCTAAGAGGTTGTTGATGGTGAGGGCAAATTGTTTTTAGAGAATTTTACTTGCATCCCGAGTGAGAAATGAGAATGATTTTAATTCATTTTCCTATAAATCAAATCAATAGACCACCTTTAAACAAGCAACAACTATGGACAACCAAGGAAGGTTTTTAAAGGGCAAGAGCATGTACCAGGACAATACTTAGGAGTTGAGGTAATTGTCTGAAGTTTGGTAATATGTTAAGAGGGGGAGGAGGAATCTGAGTCTGATTGTTGTCAGAGTTGAAGAAGATCCACAGAGAGAGGAAAATATATCTACACAGCCTGAGGTTGACAGATTGGGGTGTGTGGATAAGTTTGCTGATGATGTTTATTCCCTTCTTCGAGGCAGAAGACAGAGGCAATGATGGATTGGTTCAGGATGGACAGGCAAGTGAGTAATGGTGTCTGTGTGCAAAAAGGTCCAGGCCACTGACCAGGAAGAGGCAGCAAGTGGAGAGAGAGAAGGGGGCGGTTCATGTCCAGGGTATTGGTTACTTTTTGGAAGGACACAAGAGGTAAGCTAAGGAACAGAGCACAACAAAGTACAAGAGTAACTTAGTACAAACTGGCGTTTGCCTCAGGGGCTCGCCTCTTTTAAGAGTTCCGCCTGAGAGGGCGGACAGAGACGCATGAGCCAGTCACATCCTGCAATTCAAGAAGCTAAGACACACACAAACAAACCTGCACACAGCCCTGTGGATATGACACTACATCGAAACCAGGCAGCAGCACCTCGCTGCGGTCACAGGGCATCACCATATTACCCATCATGTCAGAAGTATTATTAGCCAGTTCAAATAAACACATCAAATCATTTAAGACTCTTGGCTGTCATCACCAACCCATAAAAACATTTTGCTTAGGCATATACAATGTCCCCATATATACCAGTTTATACAGATATCAAGAGAAAATTAAGACAATTGAATTTCAGTTATAGTAAAATGATTTCATAAACCTGAATTTCAATTATTATTAAATAATTTTATAAACACAATCAATTAATAAATAATTATCTGTCATAAAGTCTTTTTTCTGCTTTACTTATAGTCCAGGCTAACTTTAGCTCAGTTTTAGCTTAGGATCAGTACAGGAGGAGTTTTTCCTTTTGTGGGTTTCAGAACATAAATGGCATAAATATAGAAAATCAAGTAAACATGAACATTGCATCTCTATAATCAGCAGTAGGAAGTCATTTCAATCAAGAAAAGTTTCAATTAGAGTTTGAATAAAAGTTAAAAATATTTCAAAATTTAGACAATTATTCCTGCAGAATTGTATGTACTGCATATATGATGGCACACTGTGACTGCACATGGGTTCTTTAAAATCAAATGCTAGATATCCAATTAAAGCTACTTAGGCTGCCAAATATTTGATTCATTATTATGTAGAATTACGTAAATTATCTATAAAATATATATCCCCTCAATATTCTGATTGGGGGAGCGATGCAGTGATGGAAAATAATAGAAGGCAATTTAACTTTAGTATTTCAGTGGTCTACACAAAGTAAAAAAAAAAAAATAATAAATCTCTTTTTTAACTATTAAATATTGCTACTGACCATTACCGGTTACGTAGTAACCCTCAATTCAGTGCGACCAGAACAACACAGTTAATAGTTTTCCAAGTTACTTGCTTGACATTGATTAAATCAGTACATTTTAGGAGTTTTGATAGCAGATGTCAAACTCACATTTGCAGGGTGTTTAATCAGTAGACCTTGTGGTAATCGACAGCAGCAAACAAAAGCGGCTAAAAATGCCAAGAAAAAGTGAAACACTAAAACAAAAAAGCAAAACAACAATATTGCAACTGCAAATGATATTCAAATGTCAAAAACAACAGAAAGTAAAGAAAAAAAAAGGATGTGTCAAACTTGCTCCAAAAAATGGAAGTGAAATAGAACAATTGAAGGAATCCAACCACAAAGTCATATGGATCAGACACTTAATAAAGGATAAACAGGATGCTGGTATGGAGAAAGAAAATGTATATCATCTTCTATGTTTTTATCCAAAGGTCCATATTTTCTTTCTTTTGCAGTATTAGCGAACCAAAGCACATTTGCCTCTTGTGATTAACAAGAATACTGTCTGGTTGTATTGTCAGAATGGTGATAGAAAGTTACCTCACATTCTACTGAAAGCTAACCTCAGTTCTACCAATTTTTGCATATTCACATTTATGGGGTTAGTTAATAACTGACTAGTTAAGAAAAAATTTTTTTTTAACTCAGTGTATTCTTTTTCTTTGACAAAAATATCTGGAACAAAGAGGAAGACTAAATCACACCCATTTCTTTTTCTCTTACTTTGATAAATGCATAACTGACCATCTTATGTATTCTTACCCTTGTTGTTACTTTCTTTTATGCTCTGAAATAATTGATGAAATGATTGTTTCCACACTGATAATAATCAACATTTGTCTTACAGTTTTAATGCTAAATTTATGATCTAGCAGCTGCGAGGTTAAATCATAAATGCAGTTTATTCAAATGCTTACAAAGAACAACTGAACAGCTTAGAGAATGCGTTTGCTTAACAAGAAAGAATTAACATTTCACTTTTTCAGCTCTCCATTAATTCATTAATTCTTCCATTAATTGGTTGCATTCAGTGAGAGTTTCGTTTTGCAGTGACAGACTGATTAAATCTCAGTAATTCCAATTTATTTCGAAGGTGTTTTATAATTGAATCCTGTCCATATGCTGGCTACAAGCCAGAGTGTTCTCTCAGTTCGACCACTCACCTTGATGTTGCCGGAGACGCAGATACACCCAAAGGCCAAAATAAGGACTTCACACGACTCTGCTGGAGGAAAACAGTGGAGTGATGAACACTTCAAAGCAGTCAGAGGGTCTATACATAATGGATAACACAAAAGGAGTCTCCTCTAAAGTGCATTGTTCTTCCCACCCAATTAATTTAGAGGTAATTATTCCTGGGGCACTTTAATAATAACATAGGCCACCTGAGAGAGCCTGCGTCTTCTGCTGAAACTGGAAAACACATCACGTAGCAAAGCAGCTCAGCTAGACAGTTTTTTGAGCTCCCTTATATTTTTACATTGCTCCCCAGGTTAATATTAGACTAGAACAATCGTAGGGTAGTGGAGGATGTTGATTTTTTTTCCAGAATGTAAGGGAAGGTCTGTATAAGGCAGACATGAACTGCAGTACAGTGACACATTAGGGATTTTCCAAAAACATTTCATGTTTTTGATGGGATGTCTGCCATCCAAATATATCACACTGAATCATACCAGGGGTTCTTAGAGCAGAATCTTTGTTGTCAAAGCTTACAGACGAGCTTTTCAGAGCCAAACCAGAAAAAAAGAGCTAAGAGCAGACTGGCTTTTTCATGAAAGAAGCAGAGGATGAATATTAATACCTCCAAGAGAGACCAAAACAAAGCAGAGTCTCACTCGCTTCACATGTCCCAAAAACAAACCGTATATCCATTTGATTGGTTGTAATGGCACCTAGAGGCCATGAAATGCAAATGATAAAAAATAATAAAATGATTAGTGAAACTGTAACAAAAGGCTTCAGTTAGCACTGAGCCCCTGGGTGGACAATCTAATAATGATCAGGGATAAACCTAAAATGAACGAATATTAACATTATCTAATCCTGCTTTGCTTCCTCATGTTCATGTGCCCCTTGGCAAAGATCCTAACCTTAGCTTGCCACTAAGTAATACAAACACTTATAGGAATCCATCACTTTATAATTTATTGATTAATAACTCTTTGCTGCTTTGATCTGTTAAGCCTTTTTTGATCTATCTCAAAAAGTATTTGTTTGCATGCTACATGATGTTTTGGGTTCCATTAAAACACAGTACACAGACACATAATACATATACACCTAAAATGTGCACCTTATAAAGAACCAACATAGCTTAAAAAGACACATGGACATGTTAATAGATGTAGATAAATTACATATAAACCTTACATAAAGACAAAAACATACATACTGTAGAGATAACTCTAAGTCCATTAATGCAAAAATATATATATTTAAAAAGATAGCCAAGCATTGACAATAATTAAAAATATAATGTGAAATGTATATATTATGTTGATGTGCAAAATGAGTATAACTTGCAAAAAAGTATTTCCCAAACAAGAATGAAAGAAATAGCCTGTTATAAAACATTTTAAAAACCGTTTGCAAAAATATCAAAATTTCTACGTTTGGCAATAATTTAGCAGTCAAGGGTCATCTGAATTTATATTAAAATTTATATATATTTAAATATATATTTATATATGTCAGGGTTTGGTTGAGGTATAGAGGACCCAAATGCAGAGGCGAGGAGGCAGAGGTGAGTTCTTGAAGATTTAATTGAATAACTGAGGCAAAAATCCAAAAACCAAAAATACACAATACATGGAACCAAATAACCAGACAACTTCATGGGTAAACTCAGCTGGGAAGCCAGGAAAAGATGAGGAAGCAGCTCTGAGGAACTGCACAGGGAGAGTATAAATGGGAGACTGAACAAAGACAGGAAAAATGAGCTGATTGGGAGCAGGTGTGAACAGAGAATTCTAGAAGGGAGCTAGGGAAACTAGCTAGGTGACAGAAACACTTTTAATTAGATTTTGATTCAACTTTACTTCTAGATCCTAGGTTAGTTGAAAACCAAAAAGACAAAGACAACGACAAGCAGACCAAATTTAACATAGTTTTATAAAACTTACATTACCACATACAAGTCTTACTGCTACCGTGTCACACTGCAATTGATACTTGTGAGGGAACCAGTATCGTTTTCTCAGACAGGTTTATTCTGCTGTCATTTCCAAACAGTTCTTTTGCACTAGTCCATATTGGTTTCATCAGAAGCACTTACAAGTCTTCATTATGGCCACCTGCATTCTTCATGCACAAAGGGGGTAAAAAAAAACTCTGAAGAGAATCAATTTTATATTCTCTGTGCAACATCCAAACTGCCAAGCCAAAGTGTTAGACTATGCATACAATGCAACAATATCTGAAAATGTCCTAATCATCAAACACATCCACAGTGAGCTGTTCAAGATATTTTTTTTTTCCAGCCACCTGCGTTGCTTTATTTGACAAGCAGACGTTTCGAAATACTTTATTTTTGTCTTTGTTTACTTCACAGTTCATTGCCACACTCTAAACTGTATTGAATAAAATTGTATTCTATTCTTATCAGACCATACGTTGTGTTTTCTGTTTCTTCCAATAGTTAATGTCAGTCATAAGAGTTTGATGAGATTTTTTTTTTTTTTTTTTTACCAAGAATGTAAAATTATTGTCATATATTGGTCTAATAAATACCAGAATAATATAGGTTTTATTTTGCATTAATTTTCATAGAATCTTGTATCTGGTTTCACAGTTCTATGCATTACATACAACTTTTGACCCAAATATATACAAACTTTAAAATATTTATATATATATATTTCCTTATGGATAGATTTTTTTTTTTAATGTTGCTTAGTGAGGCTGTTAAACGTGTTCTGGAAAAAAAAAAGGGTACTGAAGGAGTTCATACTACATACCTCATAACAGCAGAGATCTCTGGATAAAAGACCCCCTGAATATCCTCCCAAAATCTGCTATCTTCAGCTTTTTTAGGAGAAAAAAACGAGAAGAAATGTGTTAAAACATATTATTTAGATATTAGATTTTTTATTATTATTATTTCTTTTAGAAGACTTGCTTTAATTGTTAGCTGTGTGGCGTGATGTGATGCATGCCGCGCCTTCAGTTAGAATAGAAAGAAGAAAAATAATACTCCTGGTATTTTTGGGAACAGCAGGGAATTGAATCTGGCTCTGTTGTTGCCGCAGTGTTTGTTTGTTGCTCCAGAGTCAGTGTGGCCTATTGGGAGATTTTGCAGATAACACACACACACCCCATGCACACACACCCACCAACAATCTAGAGACTGATGATGATGTACAGCCCCGGTGTGTTGAGAAGCCTCCTCAGCAGTACACGATGCCAACAGAGCACAGTGACTCAGGCTGACACAGCCGGAGTAAGGAGCCAAGAAATCTACTATCTGCATCCTGTTCGCCACAACTCCTCTGCTGCATGAAGAATGACACTTTTACATCTCTGTGGGGGCTTGCTTTTCAAAGGCTTCCTAGACTTGTTAATAGTGCCGTTGTTTAATGTAGTATATCTGCTACTTCAGTGCCTACGTGTTGAACATTTGCAAGTCAGACTTTATGTTTCATTCTGTTCCTAACCCCCATGCCCCTAATAATCTCTTTCTTCCTCAGTCCGCTGTGTTGAATAAGTCAAAAGGAACGTTTGGATGCTCTGTTGAAATATTCAGCTAGTAATCATAACATGAAGGGCTAGCTGCTTAAAATCCTCACCTTGAGGTGTGACAATGAAAGAGAAAGACATGAAGAAAGAGGAAACAAATGCTGCAGGATGTCACAGAGCTTAACTCAAGAAGAAAAAGGTGCTAAATTGTGAAATATTTAATAAAGTATCAGCGTGAGGTTGTCTTATTAAATCGGCTGTGGGTTATGCAGCTTTAGGGCGGCGTGCACTTTAACTATTGTTTGTCTCTAAAATAGTTGTTCCTCGCCTCACACTTCAAGGCCACATAAAAAATGCATGACTATCAGCTTTTTCGGGTATTCATTAGTCCCTATTTTGGAACTGAACTATATTTACATAAAGTAAAATTTATGGGGTTAAGATGAAATAAATCAAGAGATTTAAAATTACTTGAATGTTGACTCACGAATCTTGATTTGTGTGACCTTAGGTGCCAAAAACACAATTGAAAGAGTGTTAAAAGCAGAGAAAGGCAGATTGCTGTGGACAACAATAACAGCAAGAACATTTTGCTCCAAGTTTGCTTTCGATTGCACCAGAAAATGGAAAGAAGCAGGTTTCTACTACAACAGAGGTTATTACAAAATTTATCCTAGAGTGAATTTATCTGAACTGATTTTCCAGGTAAGAAAAATATGTATTTATTCTCAAGAACATGTTTCTCTATATTCCCAAATATCAGGTATGCTAGCGTTTAGGCTGTCTTTCAGATAAGACAGCAGCGAATGGGTACTCAGAAGTGAGATTTAACCATCTTAAAAATGTCATTAAAGGTGAAGTGTCTGCAAGTAGGATTAAAGGTTAATTAGCGTTAAATGTCAGCATTCTCTCTCATTGCTGTGATCTAGGAAGGGCTGATTTATCAATATAGAGAGGGGACAAAAATGCTGGGGGTAAGCATATATTTCTCAGCATCAGCAACAACACAGAACAGAGAGGGGATCTCTGATTGCTTCGCCTGGTTGAAGGGACGCCACTTCTCCCAAAAATCAACACCTGAAGACAGCTGAAAATATTCAGACAAAAGGTCCTGCAGAGAATAGTGAGGAGAGCGGGGTGAAAGGTCAAGGGATACATTTAAGAGGAAACTCAGAAACATTGCTCTGAAGATTGTTAGAGAATCTTCACACAGCCTATTCATGAACATTCTGCTCTGTTCGTAGCACACAAAGAACCAAAAATAGCAGTTTGTTCCAATTAACATAATAAGTTTGGCTTTTTATTATTGAACTTTTTCTATGAGGTTTATTGGTCTGCATTTTACCTGTTTGGATTTGCTATTGTCTATTTAGGATTTTTCAGTCATACTTTTATTCACTTATCGGTCATATCTGCAATAGATCAAGGAGATGCTATTTTTTTTGTATATTTCTCAGTCTACACTAAAATTACAATGAATTTATTATGTTTGCAGCATGAGGACCAATGAGTGTTTTCCAGCTATGGGAAAGCCTTCATGGGGAAGGCTACTCTTGGAAAAGTAGGCTCCGATTGGCTCAGATCTTTCCCTGTAGAGTTGCATTGAGAGGGAGTTTGGTCGTCCATTCCAAATGTGTTTTATTGATCTGAAGACTTGTTACAGATTTGTTCTCAGTGGAGGTTGGACTTTTTCATCGCTGGTTCATATCACTCATCCTGTTTGTAGTCTTCATAGATGGGATCTCAATGCATGGTCATGGAGAAGAGCGTATCTGGTCTCAAGGTCTTGTTTTTGCTTTTGACAATGCTTCAAAAAGAAGGACCGTTGATTTGATTTGAAGCTGATTTGTTCTCACTAGATAAAGTGCTTTGCTTATTATGTGTTAGGGGTGTATTCACACCTGCAAAATTTACTCTGCTTTCAACAGACCAGAGTTTGTTTTAGAAACTAGCTTCACTTGCAGAAAGCTTTGCCTCAAGTCAGACGATTTTCTGATCCACCCAGGGTTTCTATTTTTCAGTGTAGTTTGATCTGATTAATATTCTGTAGGTCACCAAGCAGAAGAACAAAGCCAGTTGGAGGAAAGTGTGGACCAAACAGTTCTTCATCCACAATCACCCACATGTAAGGAGCAGACTATGGGCAGAGTAACATTCAATGCTATGCTTAAAACTACATTCAATGGGTTGGAAAATGGAGGAAATTATAGAGGACGCTGTGCATCAATATGCGCCACAGAAAGCATTAATCAGCGGCTGAGCTGTCCAAAAGATGAGGCTGAATCTTAATCAAGGCAAATGATGTGCTGAGCAGGCTTTTACAGCTCTGATGTGCACTCATACAGTTATTACAATATCTTATAAATAAGTTATATACTGCAGGAGGCTTAGCCTGTTGGATATGTGTTTCTATATTTGGTAAATTATAATTCCCATGAGCACTGATGACTCCAGTCACGCAGTAGTCTCTGCGAAAACCCAGCAGTGTAGCAGTGTGCCTCACATTCATACCAGCCATGTCATGTTTTCCACAGTGGAAGTAGCAGGCGAAGCTCTCTGGCTCACGGATAGGACTGTCAGGCCATCTGTCGTGCCACCCGGCAAATTCGCTCTTTTATGTCATTTTTGGTAATCGAGTCATCTGATGTTTCCTTCCAAATAATACCACCTCCCCTCATCATAGCGTGTTTGCTATATATCATCTTACATACTATTAGTCATGCTCAGGGGTTGACAACAATCAAGGACACAAGCAGAAATGTGCACGATTCTCTGTAAAAGATTTCCAGGTTGAAAGGGAGAAACACTGTTGGAGTTTCTATGTGTTAGAGGTGATGATTATGAATTAGTGGCAGAGAATGAGAGAATGGAACAGGAATGTAGTCTGCAGAGAAAATGGGCACAGAATTAAGAGATTAAAGGAGCTGCATGGATTAGGCTCCAGGTTTTAATGATGGAAATGGAAAAGCTGTGAACGGAGTCTGACACATTCCCTCTGGCACTCCTCCCTTCACTGCCTCCATCCACAGCATGTGTCACTGGCTGCATGCATGACCAGCCTTCCTCACTCTCCATCAAATTACACGTTGTTGTTTAAGAAACATTTAAGTGCAGGGACACGTTTGCCAAAGCAACACTTGGTGAGAAATGTGGTCTGGATTTTCAATGTTTTCCTTAAACTAGCATACATTTGCAAACACACAGAGAAAGGACCCACAAACCCCCAATCTAAAAACTATAAGAGGTATGAGGGATTGTTTTCTCTTTCCTTCAGTGGAGTTTAGTTACATTGTCCTCCAGAAAGTATTCATGTTCTGAGCCTTTTTAACATTGTGTAACGTCGCAGCTCTGGAGGAGGTGCCAGGATCCGCATCTCAGGTGGGAATGTCACTCAATGGACAGATTTTAGTCTTCAGCCCCACAAATGTTTCTGGAAGTATGTCAGAGTTTTCCACACAACAATGAAGGGGACTCAGTAAATGTGGGAAATGTTGCTCTGGTCAGATAAAATTTAACTTTCTGGTAGGTATGCTACAATTCAAAATTGTTAAAGGGTAAAAGCTCTTGGGAAATGAAAGAAATGAGTGGATGGTGTGTTTATACAGTTTATACACGGCACTTTATGTGAAAGTTGAATTTAAGGATGTGTTGAAACTGACAGGGAACAGCTGTTTTTCCAAGTCTGGGTTATAATTTGGCAGTAGAATGGCACTACATTATCCCTGGTGGAAAGGATGAGGCCTACTAAGTTAATTCCTCTTGTTTTCTATTTTCTCCAGTGGACTGTCATCAGCTATTCCTGGACACAAACAGCTGAAGTTCGGCTTCCTGAGAAACCATCAGTGACGTGCAAGAGACTCAGCATTGATCCGTGAGAGACTCAGGTTCCCAGAGGTGGTTGCTAGGAGTAGATGCAGCCTTTGGACTTTAACAGTATCTTGGAGTAAGACAAGTAGAAAAACAAGTAGAAACTTCTTTTTTTCTTTTACAAGTTGTGTTTTGAAAATGTCAGTTTAAAATAATGTTTATGTCCGCTACAATTTTATGTCACATAATGTGACATAATGTTTATGTCCGCCTTTACTCACATTTGACCTTGCGTTTCCTCTTTCAGGCTACAATGATCTGTTTTAGCACTTATCTCTTGAAGAGTCCACTCATGGGAGACACAATCTGCTCCAGTGCGGCATGTCATGCTCTGCGGGTTTGCAGTATTTTGAATTGATTTTGGTTTTTGGTTTTGTTGACATAAGGAGTGATTTAATAAGTCACCAAAAGAGGTGCATTAAATCGCTTGAGCAAATAAAACAAAAAATGCATGTGCAATTAGCTAAGAACTGGTACTGACCACCTTATTTAAATGAGGACCGAGCTGGTGCTTCTGGCAGCAGATGGGATTTATTTTGTGTTTTTTAAAGGCTGACAGAAATTGCAACAGTCCTGCACACAGAGGGGCAGGTATGATCGTTGTGCAGAGAATACGCTGGTAGAGGAGATGAGAAAATAGCTTTCTTGGTTTGATAAAAAAACAACTACAACGAAACAAAAACAGGACTTATTAGATGATTTGGAGGTACAAACGAAAGATCTGCATCTTAAACAAGTGTCACAACCAATCAAGATCATTGTTTAAATTTCTGAAAGAAATGTCACCCAAGGTGAAACAAAAACAATGATAATAGGATTATTATTCATATCTTCAATATTTTGAAGAATATACCAAGCTGGGTTAAATTAAGGCGAATCACCTGAGGTCACTAGGTCTCTGAGCTGGCCTCGTAAAAAAGTTTGAAAGAAGTAACTGGCCACTAAAATTAACTTCAAGAAAAAAAGGGAATGAAAATTGTTGTAACATTTTGATTTTTTCTCACAAGAAATTAAACAAACAAGGTTTAATGTCTTTACTTTTAGTAGGAAATACATCTGTAAAGCTTTGCAAATATGAAAAGTTATTTAAAAAAATATATATTTTTACTTTTTTGTGGGTAGAAGTTGTTTTTATATGGGGAGTTACAAACTTTAAGTGTATGCTTAGAAACAACAAGACGTGTTTTCATCAACCTTTTAATTGGGCTAATTTTAAAGTATACTTTACGAGAGCTCTTTACCCGATCGGTGCCCCCAGCCACCCTGCAAAGGAAACTAATTTCAGCTGCATGTATTCGATCTTGTCCTTTCAGTCATTACCCAGATCAGATGCCCATAGGTGAGGTTGGGAATATAGATCGGCTGAGGAGCTCAGTTACCCTGGAGGAGCTCGGAGTAGAGTCGTTGCTCCTCCACGTCGAAAGGAGCCAGCTGGAGGGACTATGTCTCTGAGCTGGCCTGGTATCACCTTAGTGGCCCCACAGAGCACCTGAAGGAGGTGTGTGTGGATCGGGAAGTCTGGGTATCTCCGCTTAGACTGCTGCTTCCTTGCCCTGACCCCGGATAAAGAAGAGGGAAATGGATGGATGGATGGATGGATGGATGGA
>NW_015150689.1:568639-602555 GCF_000732505.1 Cyprinodon variegatus
GCTACACTTTGCTTTGCCTAGTTAATTAGCTCGGATGGAAACATGTCTAATTTTCATTTCCTTGAGTTTTTAAAGCTCTCCTCAAAATCTGCATTGTTTTTGGAGGGAACACAGCTATCTCTTGCTGTATTTGGCCTATGCTAATCAGTGGGGGCGGGATGATGTCTAAGGTTCTGTTTACTAAAAAAATAAATAAAAGCAGAAATATGGTAATTACAATAGATGTTTTTTTTTTTGGCTTTACATAAAATTACATAAAATAATGAAATAAATAAAATGTTATATATTAATAAACAGTTTTTACATACAGGTTAGATAGCTAAATGTTTGATTTTTTTCTGGAGGCAAAACATAAATAATAAATTAGTTTTGGACATCCTCACTTTGGACGCCTGCTGCTTTAAAAGACTTCTGCAGAATGAAAATGCAAACTGGTTGCTGTCTTGGAAATTCTGCCTTTCTCTGAAATCTCTTCTAAACTCCAATAATTATAGTCGTCTCTTCTCTCTCTTGAAAACACATTTCATCTCACAAAATCTTTAAGTGGGAAACTTTTCCTGACAGCTGAAATGCTAAAACATCTCACAAACCTCTGAGCATTACTCTTTATTTATTTATTTAATTTATTTTGAAAGGATCCCTTTCAGCCTTCTCTTTAATAATCAAGAGCGTTGACTGAAGATAACTCATGCCGTGAAGAAATTAGATGTAAATGCATTACTGTCCATTTCAAAGAAATCTGGTCTTTTATGTAAATGTAGGAGGAAAATATGAAAGTAAAAAAGAAAATAGAAATGAGTGAAGTATCAGTTTGGAATGCTAAAAAATGCCATGGATGATTCTAAGACACCAGCCTTTTTCACTCAAGGCTTATAAATCAAACCTTCATAACTGTCCGTTCTGATTCTTGTTTTAATAACTTGATGAACAGCATGTCTCCATTTCGTAGTGATTGCTCATCTCCATAAGGAGACTTCTGTTAAAGATGGCATCATTAAAGTGAAGGAAGTCCAGGATCAAGGAAAGTCTTTGCCTAAAAATCAAAGCCTATCCTGACAGAACATCATGTTTAAACCCATTTACAGCTTCAAGACGTTACTAAAGAAACCCACCTGGTGTTCAGTGCTTCTGTTTAATGCTAATGATTATTGCTGCACTTTCTATTGATCTTACTGACCGTAATATTTTGTCAGTCTGTTCTTCTGTGTTTCCTTAACCCACCAAACTGCTTTACCTCCATATTTCAAAGGAAAAGGATCGCCTTTGTTGCGGGGCTCAGCCTGCTTCGACTTCAGAGATAAAATTTTCATGGAGCATCCTTAACAAGTCAAAAGACCAGCATGCAAAAGTTGCACTAGAAAGACACAAAAGATAAAAGAGAATTGGGAAAGGAAAGTCTGTTTTATTTGACAAAGCTAAATTTCAAATTAGACACTACTTTGTTTGGGATGCATTTATTTGTCTGTATAAACCTTGTCGCATCTGTGACTGTAAACCGGAAATTTGAATCTGAAAGACCGGTTTTTGATCCACAGCATGGGCTCTGACTCAACATGCAGCGTAATGACACCACAGATCTGAGCCCCAGGAACCCTGCCACAGCGCTGACACCGTACTGATAAAAAATACCAGGAAAAAGGAAGCTAATGAAGGCAATGCTCTTTAATGACTGTCAAAGAGCAATGCCTCCTTAGAAATTTCTC
The DNA here is from genome assembly GCF_000732505.1 of Cyprinodon variegatus. NCBI lineage: Eukaryota > Metazoa > Chordata > Actinopteri > Cyprinodontiformes > Cyprinodontidae > Cyprinodon > Cyprinodon variegatus. The sequence goes on from NW_015150689.1 coordinate 570,343, forward strand.
TGCAGTCTGCAGCCAGCTGGAAAATGACTAAATGTTTGGGTTGTTGTGAAATGTTTTAGTTAAGACTGACTTAGTGGCGTAAACTGTCGAAACAGTTTATCTTCCAAGAAGAGTAGCCTACTGTTAAGACAGTCTTTAAGGCTGTGACAAACCCTAATCTACTGCTAATCCCCCTCTACTCAGAGCAAGAGGGTGTAGCTTTTGTAGCTTAGATGTTAGCAATGCACCTAAAGAAAACTGCTCTGTTTATCTAACGGTAAACAATTATTTCACAGCCAACATTTTAGGATTGCTGAACTCTATCTACAAAGCAGGAATTTATATGCAATGGAAATGAGGTGCAGCACAAATAGAAGCTCCAAGATAAGACAGCATCATTACACCTAAACAGGAAAACGGCAGAGCAAAGGCAATAGTTTGACTAAATGAGGTTCAGAAGAGTAACAGGGAGATATTGAAATGACCAAAACATAGAAAAAGAAAAAACAGCATCCAGCAAGACCATAATCATTGTAATTGTGGCAGAAGCTGTGACTGATATTTGTTGCTTGTTGCTCACCAGATTTTTATTATGAGACTTAAATCATATATAAATATTTTTTGACGTCTACCGTGTATATATCCATCTTGTTCTTAATAAAACCACCAATCTGATGGTCTCATGCTTCTCTGATTATTTCTAGACAAATAGAAAGGAGAGTGGAGACACGGATGAAAACATCAAAGAGGTTTTTACATTCAAGAGGAATTGGAATACCAATGTAATATAGATGAAAAATATGGAAGGAGGAACTCCAGCAAAAAAAAAAAAAAACAGTGTTAGATATGAGCATAAAAAAGGAACCATCAGAAATAAATGTGAGGCTGCAAAGATGTTCTAAAGCCAATCTTCTCCTCCACTGATTTATATATCAGGACATGTTTATTGCATCAGTTGGAGGAGAGTAAAACTGCTGCTTATATTTAACTGTTGTCACTCTGTTTAGTAGAAATGAATTTTGTGTGGTTCTAAATGTTTAGAAATGAGGCCCGTTTTATTGAGTATCTAATCCTGTCTGTGAAGTAAATGTTCTGTTTATTAGAAGCCGCAGGTTTTTACAGTCCATACTTGAACAAGGGTGCACAATCTCCAAGGTGCAACTGCTAAAAACAGAGGAAAATCTGTTTCCCATCACTGTCTTGTTTTTGTTTTAATAAAAGCCTAAAAATGTCTGGATAAAACCATTAAAGCATTGTCCACAGCTGGTCAGTAATCACTACTTAATCACTTGGAGAATAGATTGGACTGTCATCAGCAGAAGTGTCATTAATACTTACAATCTTTACTCAACTTAAAGTACTGAAAACTTTATAGAGAACAGCTCTGTTAAAAGTAAAAATGGTGATTGAACCTATTTCCTTAAGTTAAAGAGAAAAGTTACAGGTTCTGCCTTTTACTTAAGTACAAAGTTAAAGTGAAGTTTTTACACTTAACAAATATTAAATAATTCAAAATATATATACTTTTTCTATGCACAGAAATTTTGTTAATTTTCTTCTTTAGCTCACTGTATTTGGAGAGAAAAAAAAACATACTGACTTGGTCTAGTTTAGATCCAAATTAAAATTTTAATAGACCAAATGATTGAAGTAAACAGTCCTTCATAGAGCTAAAAATAAATAAATAAATCAAGATGTAAATTTAAAATCTAATAAAGAGGGGCTGGCTGATGATTGGCTTAGGTCTCAGGTTTGATCCGTCACCTGCAATATTTTCTAGCCCCTTTTTCTTCATCCATGCCACTAACAAGTTTTTTCTTAAAAAAAAAAAAGTGCTCCAACTGGGCAAATTCTCCTCGTCTTCACTTTAAGTTGTTTTTTAAACAGGTTCAAAGGATTGTGATCAAGGCATTAAAACCATTGGCTTCATTCTGAGGTACTTGATATACCATTGGTGGTACTCAGGGTTGCTATGGTAACTCAGAAATGTTGGTTTCAAGTATTAACAATCTAAAAACGCAAGCATATAATTTGCTGCTTGTGGCTGAGATGAAACAGGTTGTCAAAAGGATGAGTGGTTCAAGACGTTTGGACTGTATGCCCGAAAAAAACGACTGGTAAAAGAAAAACAGCAAAGAACCTAAAGAGGACTAGAGGACTAGTCAGTGCCTATTCAAACAAAGCCACAGAAGTTGTACAGAACCTGAAAGCAATTCAAGCATTTTTATGTTGGTCATTGTAGGAGACAACCATGTGTGATATTAGGGCTCTTTGTGTCATCCTAAATATCATCTTTCTAATTAACTGGCAGTGAAGAAGAAAAAAAGACAACCTGCAACAGATCATTTATTTGAACTGCACTAAAGAATAAAAAGGCTCCATAAGATGTGAGTAGAAAGCAAAAGCAAGTCAATCAAACAACTATCAATTAACAGTGTATGAAAGAAACTTAATAATATGATGCTTTAACAATGAGGTAATGGCTGTCAATTTTTAACAGGATTAATATTTTATTAAAAATTAAAGCCCCCAATGTTTTGATAGAGCTTTAATAAAGTCCCGCATACTTAGTCATATTTTTTTAGGTGTGAAATTTGGTGCGTTTTGTCCTTAATGACAAACATTCGAATTAAGAGTGATTCAAATTCTAAACCTTGATTTCATTCAGCAGAGCTCATAAAAACTTTTCTCTGAATAGTCAAATTGTATTTGCTCAATAAAATGTCATAACATGTTTATTCAATACTGTTTATTCATAATGAGCCAGCAGGAGAGCTGTTGCTTTTGATGAGTAAATATATATTCAGAGATGTGCAGTCAGCTGAATGACTACAGCGTTGCTCCTTAAAGCTGTTTTCTATGCTGTCCCTCACACATCCTGTGGACCTGGAACATTTTTTTCTTGGATTCTGTGTCATAAACAAGACAGTTGTGGTAAACAAACAAGTAATCAGTTATCTGACTGTGCAAGAAGCATTTTAAAGTCGTCTCAGTCCTATATTCAATCAGACTCCTGAATTTTATCACTAATGTTATTAATTAAGGAGACATTATTCTGGTAGGAAATTATTTTTGTGTTTGAAAAACACTGTACTTACTTTACTTTTGAAAAAAGACAAAGTTTAGGTGACATCTCAAGTACAACATTTCTCCACCTCTGATAACTTGCTTGTCTTTTGTGTTCAGGGTCCTCATTGCATCTGGTTAAATATTTATCATGTGACGTTTATCTCTGAAGGAAACAACATCAATTTCAAATTCTGCTGCCTTCACATTTGGCCAAACTTTCGTAAATACCCTGAAAACAAACAAAGCTCCTATAAAAACTTCTTATTAAGATGCTTTAACAATACATATTTATAGGCTAAAATTGATTGTAGTCTACTATATAAGCAAAGGTCATTGTCAAGGCAGTCCAACCACACACATTTTGTGTTCCACTATCCTTTAGGGGACTCTGCATTGACTTCCATGCCCTAAACACTAAACCTTACCTAAACCCAATTCACAGTGTAGTCCTAAGCCGAACTCCCACTCCAAGAACAGATCTTTTCCTCATAGGGATCAGTAGCTGGTGCCAAAAAGTACCTGTAAGTCCACAGAATGTTAACCTGACTCCGCCAGATGGATTTGCTCCGCATATCCATCTGGAAACCTTCCGTTGAAGTAATTTTGGCAAGGGGCGAAAATACTGGTTAGCTGATTGGCCTATGTTGGTAATAGATGGGCCAAATAAACCAATCAGATCAACGAAGCATATGACGTACTAACACAGCGATGACGAAAACACAACCACATGCCAGGCTACTCTTGCCGAAACCAGTCGGGAGAAGAGCAAAAACATCTTTTCCTCTGAGAAAAGCCTCCAGAGCAGTGTTTTGCTCTTCTTTCAGTAAAGAAATACTCTGTAATTCCGATAAAACTTGCTCGATAGCCACGCTAACGCTAGTTTCATCGGCTGAAGCCGCCATGTTCTTTAGATTGAACTGTCGCGCTTCTCGTTGCGTCACTCAACCCGCCTCAAAGCCAACGCTGATTGGACGTTCGTTTGGTGAACGGCTCCAAATTTCCTTTAACAGAAAGTAGCCAGACTGATCTGCGAGTGAAACCTTGAAAGCTCGCGAGATCAGGATGGTCTCACGAGGCTAACAGAATGTAGCATATTTAAGGAAAATTGCCCCCACAGATTAAGAATGGTCATGGCCACCCAACAAAACCAAGAAAGAAGCTTCTCATCTGTGCTTTCCCATCAGGTTTTCCAACCGTTTTACAGACTAGAGATTACATAGGTTTAAACTGATGTAGCTCCTAAGCATCAAACTTCTTATTGCTGCATTTGACAAAAAAATGGATTTATATGCTGGAAAAGTTGAAGAAACTTTGTTCTTCTATTTGACTGATTTTTTTTGTGTTCATTTACTATGATTAAGTGTAAATTGGTTTGTCAGAAACTCCAGTGGACTCAGGTGGAGACTTCAGCAATCGCCTCGATCACCAGCGACTACCTGACAAACAGACTACAGTTTGTGGGACTAAAGGTTTAGGTGTCTAGCCAGATTGTGGGGAGCACCACAGGGGACTGCACTTTTTATTTTCACTCTTTATACCTCAGACTTCCAGCACATGAAAGATGCCTGTCATGGATCTTTTGAATAGAATTCAACTAAAAACTAATTATTTTCTATAATGGCATACTGTAGCTAAATTCAATGTGGGGTTTTTTTCGCGGTTCTTAAATTCTACTGTTACTCTAATTGTATTTTTGTTCTACATATACAGTATGTATATATTTTGCTTATCTGTACAAATATAATCTGTGTCTTGTTCTATGCAAATAAACTTACCTTTCCTGTACTTCCGTCATGCCCACAGTAACAGTGATTTCAACATGAACTGTCACAAGCAACTCTGTGAGGAACAGCTGTCACAGTTTCTTTGCAATATTTTGGCTCCTGCACACATTTAAAGCAATTCAGATTGTTCCTCACGAGCTGTTTTTCTCCTCCTTTCTGCTCAGCCACACCTACTGAGCTTCATGCGTATTATGCACCATTCAGAACAACTGAAAAGACAAAAGGCAATTATTCTTTCATTTCATACGAACTTGCTTATCACATTTTTCCCACAATGAAGGCACAAAAAAATAAGGACGCACAGACACCAGGTAATTGTTCATTTTATGCAGTGCAGACAGAGGAACAAACGGAAGCGCACAGTGGTTCATCTAGCCATTACTGTCATTCTTATTCCACATTCAGCCCTGCCTGTAATTACCCGCTCTGCTTCTGATAGGCTCCACTCTCTCTCTCTGAATTCTTTCCATTGCTAACTGGAAGATAAACACAGAATGAGGCAAAATATGGAGCTCATGTATTAGAGCAGTAGAAAGGCTTTGAAGCCATCCATATAATATTGATGAGGTGAGCTCATAGAGATTAACTCCAGAAATCTCATTCCTTTTCTTTATTTGGGGTCATTAAGGTCAAATCCTTTAAAGCTTGACTATTAGTCAGCATTTTCCAGTTGCTTGATCAGCCAACATAACACAGAAGAAAGCATGAATGTCTGATAACTGACATCACATTAAGCTGAGCATAACACTTCCTCTAACCGTAGAAATGTTTTTTAGAGCTCTATATGAAGTAAACTTGCTTACACTCTCTAAACTGTTTACATTGTTGTGAAAAGGTTCCTTCCCCATTGCATGTTGACTCTGTTTAAGCTGTTTTTGTTATACTGAGATGTTTCAGATCACCAAGCAGCTTTTAAAATCAAAACTATCCAGAGTAAAAATCCGTCAGGAAAGATTACAGAACCGTTCCTGAGACTTTTTGAAGTAAAATGTAACATAGAACAGTTGTGAACCTTTCCAGAAGGAACAAACCTATCAAAATTGCTCAAAGAGGACATTTAAGATTAATCCAGGAGAGGCCCAGACCAAGAAATAAAATAGTTGTTCTGATCTTAAAGGTATAGTGGAAGATGTTCCTTTTTCCGAGTGGATCATCTAAATAAGTGGTCCTCCTAATTGTTAATCATTCTGGTGATATGTTTGCGTAAGGCTGTCCTGCGTGATCATCCCCATTTTCACTTACTAGTGGTGAGTCTTGTGAAAAAAATTGCAAATCTTCTTTTGGAAAGTAAGCTTTTATGAGCGATGCAAACAGCAACTTTTCAAACAGAGCGTGCACAAGGAGAACTAGGCTTGTGCACGCTCTCACAGGCGTTTAATAGGCGTTCTGTTAGGATTCCAGTTTGTGTGACTTGTTTTTTTGTGTTTTCTTCTCTCCACCACCAGGCGGTGCCCTATTTTGGCCTCCCTGCACACCTGCGGCTCGTTGGGTCATTACCAGAGGAGTACTTGAGCAGCGGGCTGTCACCACCTCGACGCCAGAGTGTTTGCCAGTATTGGGTACTCTAACCAAACTGAGATTAGCAGAGTCTAACCTTAGCATTTTTTCTCTGAGTCTGAACTTGTTTTTTGTCTTTGTTCTTCGGCAAGAAGACTTCCTGTGTTTCTGGATAAGCCTGGACCTTCTACCCCTGGAAGGATTTACTGAGTCTCACTGAGCAAAGGGGAAACCTCCACATGATCCGTTCAAGTCCACTCCTGGAAAACCAAGCGACAGTCTACTCCTTTACTCCTCTGGGTCCAACATGCCTGCCTGTCTGCTCTCCAATGAGTTCCCTCTTCTCTGGATTAAACCCCCACAAACTGGATCCAAGAATAAACCAAGAGCCCCCCAAAAGTGAGTTCCTCTCCAGCAATATTCAAGCCTCAGTCTATTTTCCCAGTGTCCCTGAACTGATCACTGTGATCTCCCCTTCAGAGTTTCCGGTTCCAGCTCACAAGTCCGCTGAGTTCCAGCATTGTTTCCAATTTCAATCTTCATCAGTGTTTACTAACCTACAATAAACCTGTTAAACGTTTACCCTTGGTCCCTGAGTGTGTCTCTGCATGTGGGTCAGATCTTTAAAGCCCATTATGACACGTTCCCTCTCAGGAGCGGGTACAGGGTTGTGCATGTGCATTTTTTTTTTTCTAAGTGGATAGGTCGGGTCTTTTCAAAAAGTTGCATAAAAACTTGCAAAAATAAAAAGGAAAACATTTAGAATTCCTTTAAACTATGACATTCAGGTCTCTAATCAGCAAAATAGCCCCAGGCCATCATACCATCACAGTTGTTAATTGTCAAGATGTTTTTTATTTTTTTATGTTCAGCGTTTTATCTAAATATTTTCTTTAAAGTTTTGGCTTGAAACTCTTTAAGATCAACCATGCTTGAAAGGTATCCAAAAGGCTCATTAGTGGGCCAGCTCTACATAGCTCTGAAAAAATATACAATTTGGACGGGTCCAGTCAAAATTTGGACTTAAATCTGAATAGCATGTTGTTAAACAAACCATCTGTGCACATAAAACCTGCAGAGATGTCTGCAAGCAGAATGGACAATAATCCTTTCACAGCAATGTAAAAGACTCACTGCTGGTGATGCCAAACACCTAGTAACAGTTGTTGCTGCTGTGTTGGTAACTATTTATCAGGAGTTGAAGGCTTTTACTTTTTATTTTGGACATAACTGGTTCAGAAAGCTTTTCTGTGAATAGATTAAATGATTCCTTAAAAACTCACTTTGATATTTACAAAAGGTTTTCTTTATCTAATCATATTGTTGAGGTGTTATAACAAAAAGCAACACAGGAAAAATCTGTATACCACATCTTGTCTTTGCCAGTTCCAGCAGTCTATACAACGTTTAATTGGGTTTGTTATCATCAGTTCGAGAAATAACTCGTTTATGCATTGTACTTCTTTAGCAGGTCGTTCTGCCAGTGCCTCTTGCGGTCAGGAAACGCTGCGGGCAAGCGGATCTTTTTGAAGTCTTCAATACATTTTTTCAGATCCTCTTCCAGCATCTTCTTCTCGTCCTCATCTTCATCAACCCGATGTGGAGGTCCACCATTCTCCCTGGCAGTGGACCGTGGCAGCGTCTTTATATTGAGGGTGGTGGGACGTTGGGGGCTGTCTCTGAGGGGAGGCATTGGGGGAGGAGGAGGAGGAGGACTGGAGGTAGAAGCAGATTTGGTTGAAAGCGGAGGGGGAGGAAGGATAGGAGGTGATGGAAGTGGAAGGTCAGGAATGTCTGCAGAAAGAAGAAGAGGAGGTGGAGGAGGAGGGATTGGATGTTGAAGATCCAGAGTGGAGCAGCAACTGGTTTCTGGAAGGCTCTTGGTTCTGCCAGTGCTGCTGAGTTCCACATTGGTCGATTCAGAGGGAGGAGCAGAAGGTTTGAAAGTAAGCACTTCTTCAGGAGCTGGTAGATCTGAGGTCACTGCCTCAGAAATGGAAGGTGAATTTCCTGTGGATGACAAAAAAACTGTTGAAATAAACATTGTAAAAGTTTATATTTCTTTCTAACATCACCAAAAGAGACAGCAAAGAAATGTTTGAACTCATATAACTGGAATTGTATAGCTGTAAAACATGAAAAAAATATAATTATATATATATTATATAATATTATATAATTATATAATTATATATATATATATATATATATATATATATATATATATATGCAGACATATTGAATATGAATCCATCTACAGACTATCTGAGAGACACTGTCTGAGGCTCTCTTATCAACCCATATTCCTCCTTTAAATATTTAACACATGTTTAGATACAGCAGCATTTTATATGAGATCTTTATGTTAATGGCTTTAGACCCTAAGTTAGTTATTAATATAATATAAGACCAACATAAGTAGACAGTAAAACGTCTTCTTTTCACTGGGCAGAAACCCAAATATAAGTGGGAGCGGTCAGAAGGGTTTCAGGACGTTTTCTTTAGACATTGTCTAGAATTGAGAGAAAAGGTTTCTACGGCTCAGAAAACATTAAAAAGGTTCAGTCTTGCAGTTAAACCTGTCTAAGGACTTGTTCTATGCTCCTTTACTATAGTACTTCAGGGTGACAGCAAGCTTTCGAGTTTTCAAATATTAAAAGCCATCAGTCCCAGCAATCAAATCAATAGATGTAAAATAGCTAGATGCAGAGTTGCGTGAATTTTTACATCAGCAATGCTGCCATTTTGGAGCAAAGATTGTCAGTATGCTCAGGCTGAACAGCTGATCTGCTTTGTGGTAATTGCTTTAGATGGCGTAGTAAAACTTTTAAATGTATCATGTTGAATAGGAAGTATTGATTTTCTCTCAAATTATGTTCTATTATCATCACACCCTGAATATCATAAACTCTCAACAGATCAGATCTGGTTTATATGTTATTAATGTTGTTAACCTGCATTACTAGTCTGCATTTCTGTACAAAATAATGTTGCGGTCACACTGAATACATCTTGATTTAACATATCTATTTGGTCACGTTATTTTTTCTAGGGTTACCATGACTTTTTGTCCAGGACTGTTTTTGAACTTATTCTTTAGAAGTATGGTTGAAAAGTAACATCTAACTTTTATTTGCTCATTTCCATAGAGTTTTTATGTATTGGTACATTTGTCAGAATCAAGCTATTTTTGACCATTGTGGGTTTTTCCTTCATTAAATAAGAGGTACTAATAAAAGCGAAGAAAATATCAAATAATTGCTGGCTGGCTACCATCTTAACCTTCATCTTCCTGTTGCTGTGTCTGCGAGTGAGCACATGGTGCTGAAAGAGTGTGTTAAAATAGTGTGTTGGAGCATAATGGTGATAAAAAGCATCACAGCGTGTGGAAATATGAAGGACATGAGAAGTGAATGACAAATTCATTCGTTTTTCAGACTCATCACTTTTTGCTTGTGTGCCTATCAGAAAGAAACAGTAGCGGCACAATTGGGATGAAAGCTGCTGAATAAAACTTTAAAAAAATTTTCATTACATGTTTATTTTTCATTCATCCCACTGTGAACCTGCAGGTCGCTGATGGGGTCTCTTCAGGCAGAGGAGGTTGTCTGCATTCTGCACCTCAAGATATTTGAAAAACAAACTTCATGTTGCCTCTGACTTCCCGAGAGACTCTGGGGACTAATAACATTCTCTCTTCTTGTATATGTTTTACTTCTTTAAGGGTGACACACCTCACAGTAGATCCATAGGTCAGAGCATACTTTCCATTTGTCACTTTTAAAGTAGAAATTTCAGAATAGTTCTTTTATATTATTTCTATCCAAAGACGGGTGTCTTATGCATGGAAACAGCAGCGTATACAGCAGTCCTACTCATGTGCTCTGTGTATTAAAGGTTACTGTAGGGACGAGGATAACCAATTATTTTACTCTAATGTGAAATTTGTCAAGCATTTCCATCAATTTACCGCCTTGCAATATTTTTTAACCACAAGGTTTTGTTTACACATATAATCATGTTTCCGATCCTAAGTTTCAATGTTTTGTTTTTATTACTGGGATATGCATCATTGATTAAAAAAAGTAGTGCTTCATTTTTCTAAGGGGGAAAAAAAGGAAATATGGCTTTTAATTGTTTTTTACAAATACATTGCATCTTTAAAATTTAGATCTCATTTTTATTCAGTTAGTTGGATCAACTTAATTAAATTACTTGCTACCAATTGAAGCAATTCCTTTAAGTTGGAGCCGTATTTTCTTTTTGGAGTGATATTGTGTTGGTTTTTCTACAGTGCCTTGAAAAAGTATTCAACCCCCTTGAATTTTTTTTACTTTTTGCCACATTTCAGGCTTTAAACATAAAGATATGATTAATGATGAAAGATAAGTGGGACACAATCATATTTTGAATTGTTATAACAAATAATAAAACTGATAAATTGGGTTTGCAACATTATTCAGCCCCCTTGGGTCAATACATCGTAGAGCCACCTTTAACATTACAGTTGCAAGTCAGTTGGGGTACTCGGGTCTCTATCGGTTTTGCACATCGAGAGATGAAAATTTTTGTCCATTCATCCTGCAAAACAGGTGGAGTCCAGTGAGGTTGGATCAGGCTCGGACTGGGAAAGATTTTCAGCCCTGGCATTTTTCCATCTACACCGGCCCACTTATGCATTTGACCCATTTGGTACCATTCACCTTCCCATCAATTTTAACCATCTTTGGCTGAGGGAAAGCAAGCCCAAACCATGATGCCGCCACCACCATGCTTGATAGTGGGGATGGTCTGTTCAGGGTGAAGAACTGTGTTGCTTTTACACCAAAGATAACATTTTGAATTGCTGCCAAAAAGTTCGATTTTGGTTTTATCTGACCAGAGCACCTTCTTCCATATGTTTGCTGTGTCTACCAGGTGGCTTGTGGCAAACTTTAAACGAGACTTTTTATGGATAGCTTTTAAAAAATGGCTTTCTACTATAAAGGACAGTTATTTGCTGACTACAACTGATTGAGTCTGTAGATCTCTGCAGTTCACCCAGAGTGATCATTGGCCTCTTGGCTGCAACTGTGATCAGTTTTCTCCTTGCTTGAGCTGAAAGTTTAGAGGGACGGCCGGGTCTTCGTAGATTTGTTATAATATCCCTTCTATTTCAATATTATCGCTTGAACAGTGCTCAGTGGGATGTTTAAAACTTGGGAACTTTTTGTGTATCCAAATCAGAGATCTTCAATGAACTTCTAGAGAGAGATAGCTGTACTGAAAGTAAAGGGGCTTCCATTTTTTTATTTGATAAAAATGTTTAAAATATCCAATTAATTTAGTTCCACTTGTTGATTCTTCTGAAAAAAAAAAATGTTTGAAGCCGGAAAGGTGGCAAAAGGTCAAAAAGTTCCATGGGGCCAAATAATTTATTAAAATGTTTAGGGTTATGTGACACAATTTGAAACAGAACAAATACTTTGCATACTTTTGTATGTTTTTTATGTAGATAAACTTTAACAGGTGTTGTGTAAATGTTTTTTATTTTAATTCAGATTACTTTATGTGTGTGTGAGTGTGTTTTTGAGTCTGGATGCTTTGACCTAAGTTCAGGAACTCGTTCCAAATCATTCACATGAGTTTGGACATTGGTACACACCCAGAGAGCTGATAATGCAAGCATTGTTCATGCATCATCCGAGGAGTCACAGACACACAGTTTTAAATCACTGGCGTTCCCATTCTCTGTGAAGCAGTCACACAAAAATGCTGCATGCTGCATAATAGAGAAGGCACACAAATAGCTAATCTCTCTCACATGCTTTCATGGATGTTCATGCAGAGACGCAATATGCCACAGACCAAGCTGAGGACACGCCATGCAAACACAAGAGTGGCCTGCTTTCCTCTGTAAGGGCTCACCAACCTGTCTTATATAACTGGAAAAGCTGCTTGTGTCCAAGGAAGTGGTCACAAATAATTCTCTCTCTGCCTCGGATTTCTGAACACCTGAAAATGACGGAGTTCTCCAGCCGGTACGACAGAGTAACTGGCTGTCTTCTCTGTTTTCTCAGGCGTGCACAGATAAACCCAAGTGTGCTTACTGTTTGCGTTAGTGTGGGTGTGTGTGGACGGTTTTGTGCATGATGGGATAAATAAAAGGCATTTGCAGAAGAACAATGCAGATAAAGAAGGGGGTTGGAAGGGAAGAGGTTCTCCAGTGGTGTGCTTTGCCTGGGTGTTTGGTGCATTAAGGGTCTCTCATAATGAATACATGTGTTTCAGAAATGCCTGGACGTGGGAGTATGGGGGGGCTTAACAGTGTCAGAGAAATAATCCACTGGGGGATGGGTTCCATGCTTTCCTCCACTGTTAAGCCGTATGGAGGAGAACTGAAAAAAGAGTGCACTCAACTTTTTTTTCCACGGGCCACTTCTCTAGGGATGTACGCAAAAGCTAAAGCCTTTTTGCACACACACCCACACCCCCACACACAGACACACACTCTCCCCTCCCTCGTTCCTTGTGTCTTTTAGCCTCTCCCATCTGTTTAGTGTGACAGATCCCTTCATTACCATCATTACCACTAATGGCAACGCTAACGTGTCCCTGTTGCCTGGGTTTAACGCCTCTCGGTTTGCAAATGTGTCTTCAGTGGGTTTTTAATAGACTTACCTGAAATTGCTGCAAGTTGTATTACATGTACAACATTGTCACGTACAGGCTCATAAAAAAATCACACGGAAGATAAATAAGACGCTTCTTGAAATTGGAGAAACCATTATTAGGTTTATATAATGTCATACAGCTGGAGATAGGCACCAGCACCCCTCGTAACCGCAGAAGGGATCAAGCTTGACAGAAAATGGATGGATGGATATTATTTCACTTTGATAAACATCATAAAGTAAATTTCATAGCTCTAGTCTGAAAAAAGAGAACATGCTGAAAGTCACTGCTGTCAATGTAATTGCCCGCAAGGATATAGCCTGCTCATTTATTTTTGATTATCGCTAAAATAGTCACGCTCAAATGTAATGTAAAGTGTTTCTAATTTAAATAGAAAATGTAAACAGTATAAAAATAATAATAAAAAAAAACAAATAAACAGTTTAACATTTTAAATTGGATTCTGGTATGTGCCTCTTTTTCAAGCTTGGTCCAAATAACTTCAATCTGTAAGGACACTAAAGCTAAAACCAAAGTATTTCAGCTGTCGCCATAATTAGATCTACCTGAAAGGGCTGGTAGTAAGGAAGCAGTGAGAATCAGGAAGCAGAATGCTTCCTAGTGCTTATTGATTTATGTCCCTGTCACTGCCCAATCCGTACCGGAAGCATGATCCATACCATCAGCTCATTTGCACATGCGCAACCAGATTTACATTCGGGTCGCCCTTGATTTTATTTTGTAAAAAAATGCCTAAATTATGTTTTTCCCTCCCCAAAAAAGTAAGCATATTATAATGTATTTCCTGAGAAAATAAATTCCTTTAAAAATCCTTTCTGTTTTACCGCTCCTCTGTGCCCGATCTGTACTGGAAATGGGATCCTGTGCTACTTCCGGGAGTATACTTTTTGGGATGTGGATATAAATATAAATCCAGTCTTTTTTAGTTTTTTTTTTTTTTTTTTTTTACCTTATGGTATATGGCACGTAACCTAAAGAAAGAAAGAACTAATATGCAGATAAACATGGTTTAATCATATTTTGCCGGACTGCTCTGAGCATGTCCGATGATGACGTCAGAGAAGCAGTTTAATGGAGAAAATATCAAAAAACATAAAAATTGTCCTTTTTTTTAAAGATGTGTATTAGTATTCTTTACTGATTTAAGGATATAAATAAGTTTTTTAGTACCAAAATTACATTATTTAAGGAAACCCGGATGTTTATCTGGATGTGCATTTGCAAATGAGCTGATGGTACGGACTGTGCTTCAGGGAGGGATTGGGTAGGGACACGACCCTCTGACATTCCTAGCTGCCCCTAGGTGCTATAAAGTAGCCCATAATCTTTTGCATGACATATAAGCACAGTTCTCATCACGGAGTTTAACAAAAACACTTCTTCACATGAACCCTTTTGGGTTATTGGCGTTAACTAGCTTTATGCAACTTTTTTGGTGTTTTTTTTCATTCTTTTCTAGAAGGCTGTAGTCCAAATTTGACCAGCATCATTCATGTGTATTTTCATCCAGTAGTGATTTCCTTAAGGCTGTCTGCATTCAGCCCAGCTGTCTGGATCTCCGCTTCTACCCTGGATAAAGTTTTTATTGTTGAACCTGCAAAAGGTGAAGGACAGGAGCAAGAAACGGGAGATAGGGGCTATAATTTAAGATATATATGATTCATTCTCTGTTTAAAATAGGAAGAGTAATGGTGGAAGCCTGGGCGGGGAGACTTAATATTCACTGGTCTAAAACTGAGCGGACCAATCACAGTCCATAATGCAATAGCTCTTTCTGTGACCGTAACAGTCAGGTTGCAGATTGATGGCCCTTTTTTATGTCCCCAAATAGCTGTTTATATTGTTTGAAGTTTCAACGATTAGCTGCCATAATAGCTTTTCTTAAAAAAACAGATGTTTTTTCTGTCACATCCGTAGTTTTTTTTGTGTGTTGTTGTTTTTTATACTTTAATAATCCCAGAGGGAAATTACTTCTCTGCATTTAACCCATCCCCTTTGGGAGCAGTGGGCTAAAAAGCCCTATGCCCTACCCACTAGGCCGTCACTCCCCATAAAGAAGAACCACCAATGCTCCGATGTTGTGCACACAGAGCAAACTGTTCTAAATGGCCATGTTACAATGGTGGAACACCACCTGCTAACCCAAGGCTGCGTGTGTGGTTAGCCTTACAACCTACCTACAGCAATTAAGCTTTATTTTTCAAGTAATTGAGTTTGAGTTTAGATGCCCTTTTACTTTGTCCTGTATTTCATTAATAACTGAATTATGGACATATTTCTAAGGAACCAGAAAATATACAGACATGACTGCCAGTTTTATATCTGCAGCTACACTTAAAACTAAGCTCAGTGTGCAAATTCAACCAGTTCGAGGTAACCATGCCCCTAAAACAGGGGTCGGCAACCCAAACTGCTCAAAGACCCATTTTGGACCAAAAACTAAGAAACAAATCTCTCTGGAGCTGCAAAAATGTAAAACTCTTATATGAGGCTTGTATGGCAACACGGGTTCTAAGTGTATTAGCCCACTATAAAAAAAGGACTACGTGGGCTTAAATATATAATAAGCATACATGAGTAAATGTTTATCCTGGAGCAAATGTCACATAGTAGCATGAGGTGAGCAGTGAACGCTCTCAGTGCGTGGAATTCACACACACAGTATCACTGCGCAGTTTAGGTGTTGGTGCATTGACAAAATTCTAGAAACACAATAAAGAAATCTTTTTATGTTGAACATGTTTCTGTTGGGAGGAGTTGATTGAGTCATGAGGAAGCAAGCAGGAGCTGACATCATCAGAACAGTGCTCTCTAACCCCGATATCTCACATCCTCTGTCACCAGCGTTCCCTAGTGTTATTTTTATTTTGAGGATTTGTGGAAAAATATAAGAAACTTCCCATCCATGCATCAGAGCGCTACCTGTTCTATCTATGAACAGTTTTCCATGTTAGCAACAAAACGAGCAGCAGTAGCGCAGTTTGGAGATGCAATCCACGTCTTAAATTTATCTTTGCTCTCCTCTAATTTATCCAGAAGTTCTGCAATTGCACTTTTTCTCTCACTCCCAACTTGGTGGTCGGCTACATATTTAGGATGCCCTCTCTGGAAATGCCTTTCCAAATTCTTCTTTTAATTATTTGACAACTTCTCGTTACAAAGCAAACATGCAGGCAATCCTTCCGCATTGATAATGAAAGCAAATGATTCGCTCGATTCTTCTTTGAATCATCTGTTCTCATCAGGTCCTTTTTTTCCTTTTGGGATCCATGGTCCAAGACACACCCGTCGCTTTATTTACCTGGCGCTGCTCCGCACTGAAATGTGTTGTAGGCTATGACCACTGATCTCTATGGCTATGACGCAAATTTTCTTTGAAACATTTAAATTTATTGTTTAAATTTATTTATTATACAAATTTTTACAGCATTGGAAAACATAATGAATGATATTTTGACCTCCTGCACACCATAAAAAAAAAAAAAAAAATCAATGATCATAAATTTTGGAAAAAGGTCCAGGGAGCCGCAAGGGAGGCACTAAAGAGCTGCAAGCAGCTCTGAGCCACGGGTTGCCAACCCCTGCCCTAAAAGTGAAGGGGATTATACCTACAAAAAACTTTCCATTTCCATTGTAAAATACTGGAGAAATAAAGAAAATGGCTTAAGAATCGAAGGCTGAATTCTTAAAGAAAGGTTTGTATTTTTGCTACTTCCTCTTTGTGCCAAAATGGCCACAGTGAAGAATTGCTTACTTATGTTGCTGAGAACAAGAGAAAAAAAAAACAGTCTCCTTAGAAGACTGAATGTCACTGCTGAACACAGATCAGGTATTATTTTAGGTTTCAGAAATAATAAGCAACATAGTTACCTCCTATTATGATCATTGTCAGTGTGTGACATCCTGGTCTTCCAGAGTCATGTTTATTTTTCTCAAACTACAACATAAAATAAGTCAAATACACAATTAATGTCCTGGCAGATCATGTAAAAATTGAATATATCAAATCAGTATTTGATCAAGTTATTTATCGTCGGATTATTGCTGTTGCTACAACATTGTGTTGGTCCTGCAGCACAGGAGCTGTCTATATTTGTGCCTGATAACGACATAAGAATCCAAGCTCAGAGATGCTGGATGTTACCACAATGAAGATGCAGTATTGATTTTATCAAATGCATTTAACTGGTGTTGCCTTGGAGGGAGGAAAAAAGGCAAATATGTTGAAGCTGCATTGGTGGAGCTTTCAATCTGTGATAACCTGAAACGTGCTGTGATGTTTGAGCCTAGGTATAACAAAGCAAATGTTTTATCCTGTTTTAAAATAAGCAACACCTACGCAATGGTAGGAGACCAATCATAAATTATTTTGACTAGTGGAAATTGAACTTCAACAATATTACAAGATTTCCTGTATTACAAAAAGCAGCTTAAATGTGCAGTTTATCATATTTATGTGACCAAAGAACATATTCATGTTATAAATAAGGAAAAACAGCTTCAAAATTATTTTTACAAACCATTTTCTTTTTTTTTTTTTTTGTGGTCTGCTATTTTTCCAGTTTCACCTCTCCTACTACAGTTTTTAAAGCAGGTTCAGTGCAGGGCTTCCTCTCCTAGGGAAGATGTGCTGCCAGAGATCCGTGCCTGAAAGTGCTGGGAGCAGAGCTTGGCAGATTATGGCTACTGAAAGCACATGCCCCTGCAGCAGAGCACGAGCAGAATAAGCTTTGGTGGAATGGGGTTAGGAGAGAGTAGCTTGCACAATGGAAGAGGAGTCCCTGCCAGCACTAAAGGCAGGCAGTTCCAGGTCAAATAGCTCCTCGCTTCTTTTGTGCAACTTTCATTTTCTAAAAAAAACAAATTTAGCTGTTTTTTAGACACACAGTTGCACAAAAACCTGTCATTGAAATGTTGAGATTTGATTTTTTTTTCATAAAAATCCTGCTGTGTGGAAGAAATTTTATTTAAAAGAAAATCTGTACCAAAAAAAATGCAAATATTAAACTTTTTAGCAATAACCCGATTAGAACTAATTTAGTGAAACTCAAATCTAAACATAGTGTGAACACGAACCGCAGCTGAGTCAATATGACCTAATTAATGACGCTGAGGTAAGTTTTTAAAATTCACCTCAGCCACCGACAGGTGCTGTGGCCCTTCAGTTGGGGGGGGGACCTGCAAACAAGAGGACATCGCCATCACTATGGTAACGCCACCATGAAAGTGCACCCAGCCGCAGCTCCATAAATGCATAGTAAGGTTTCATAGAGTGAAAGTAGCTTTTTTTGTGTGAAAGGATACTTATGACCTGTTTCTTGGAAATGTGAAAGGAGCGTTTTGGTAAATGCACCATGTCTCCATAGTAATCACAACATATTCAGCTCTAATTTCCTACTCTGTTTCTGTATCATGATCTGTATCGTGTCTAATAACAGTGCGAGGCCAACCTCCTACAGCTCAATCATTCATTGTCTTTTCACATTAATTTCTGTCAAGCAAATACATATGGGGGTTGTGGGAGGGGGGGTGATAAGACACGGTAATAATAATAATGTCTTCCTCAGACTCGCTTGACATGCTGGTGTATAAGCACAGTTGCCTGTATCAAAACCTCCAGAGTGCACTCACAAGTCTCGGAGCAATTACAAATCTGTCATTCTACATAATGTGGAGGAAATGTCTGACGTAAACAGCTGGAGACCGAATGCAGCTGCCAAATGGAGGAAAGCAAACATGGGAGGAAAAGGGTGGAGCAGAGAAAGAGAAAACCTTGAAGTCATATTTTGAGCCCAGCATAAATGACTAACAAACCAGTGTGCTTTGTATTATTTAGAATATATTTCAACATTATAAAATAAAAAGCACGTCCTATTTATGCTGCCTGCATACACAAAGTTTTCTTTTGTTGTTCTCTTTCAGCAGCCCACTATAGCCTGTCTATACTCTTAACGGCAGCAACAAGGACAATCCTGGCTGCCCAGATTACTGATAATTAGATGTCAGATTAACTCTTAAGGTTCCAGATGGTTGAGGTGAATCCCGTCCTAACAACACATCTGACATCTTACTCCTTCGTTAAACCACAGCTTCGACCTTTATCTCTCAGTGATTGAAGTGAATGTAATCAAACCCCATGAGGTTGTCCACCTTTGATCCTGGTTCCAGTGGAAATAAGACCCGAAACTCTCATCAAAGGCACTTTTTGTGTTGTTATTTGGAACAACACTAGTGCAAAGATATATGATATTTAAATCAATTGAGTTGATTTATGCTCCTCTGAGTGATTAAATCCAAGCATTCATATCACTTCCAAGGCCCCAGGTGGATAAAATCAGATTGCTTTACAAACATTTGGATTGGAATAGGTCAATTTAAAGTCCTATTTATGTAAGAATGTCACCTACGTAACTCCAGATGCAAAATATCTTTGCTATTTGTTTTGAAGCAAAGGAAATAATATTAAGAATGACAATACCTTAGCCTAAAACTGTTAGGTCACTTAGAATCCTAAAAAAGTTATTTACAATATTCAACTTATCTGAAATAGATTGAATAAATTGAAATAGATTTTTCATTTTCTGTGAGCTATGATCATCAATATTATGGGGAAATAAACACTTGGACCTATATCAATTAAATATGAGTTTTCTTTCTTAAAAATTGTTGGTTGAAAATATTGAATATTTTTACAATAAGATTATTATCTAACTGTATCTGCACGATGATTAAACAATAAAAATAAAAATAGTTTGCAATCATCCTTTATATCTTGCACTCCTGCCTTTTCATCTCTATCTTCCAACCATGTTGGTTTTCTTTGTACAAGATTATGTCTTTTTTATATATATATATATATATATATATATATATATATATATATGAAGTTTAAAAAAAAATTAAAGCATAACAGTGCATTAAATGACATGTTTTATTTGAAATTGTATTTAGAATCCTATTTCCTTTTTCTGTGATTTATTTCTTTGTCTGGTTCAGCTGACTTAGGAAAAATCTGAGTATATTTTAAGAAATGTACAAAAAAAGAAAAATTTAAAAATATGGCATAATTATTTTTAACAGAAGAAGTTATGTCACCCTAACTTTGTATCTTCATGACAAAAAAAGTGAATATTTAATAGTTTCATTTATCAGGACAGTGTTGTGTTTACTAACCGGATTCTTTCTGTGATTAATGAAGCAACATGTCTCTAATGGCAGCTGTAACTGAGTTAAGCAGAAGTTCAACAGGCCTCCCATTGCTCCAGCTGTCAGTTACAACCCCACATCAACCCTTCTCTGCCTTGGCTAAAAGATGTCCGCATTTATCCTGTCCCCAAAACTGCTCACACAATTTCACATCTGCTTTATGCTTCCTAATCTACACTTTCCTGCATTAACTGCATTGTCTCCCTGAAACAATGAGGGCTGATAGCTCTTATTGTTTTGGGCTGCTGTCTGTTCTGTGACAGTTGCAGTTTGCAGGATACGACATTGAAGTTAAGGTGACAGAACATGTGTGCGTGCCCATGCAGCAGACACATCAGGTTCACATCTGGCCTAAATAACCGACTCACTATAAATAACCCAACACCAGCGAGATGAAGATGCCTCAGGCCAGTTCTACTGTACTGTGTTTCTGTCTGCATACATGCTAGGATTTCTGAACCATGATGTCGCTAAAGCTCCTGGAAGCTTACATATATGTGCAAATGAGCCTTCAGAAGTCACACTATGTTGATGAAGTATACGCTCAGCAGTGTCGGTTATAGATCAAATTCACCGTGGGGAGGGTTGTTTTCTTTTCTTTTCTTTTTTTTTTATAAACACATATATGTGCACATAAAAAAGTAAGAAAAAATGATGACAAAAGTTTATCATTTGATATATTAAAGGTATAGTGGAGGATTTTTGCAAATTCTGAAATGACCCACCTTCTCCACAAAAAAAAAAAAAATACACATGCACAACCCTGTACCTGCCCCCGAGAGGAAGCAGGTACAGACTTTAAATGCATGCGGGAGCGTGCATTAGCTCATTTCTCATCGTGCACGCTTTGTTTAAAATTTATTGTTTGCATCGCTCATACAAGTGAGATGAAAATTTGCAATTTTTCTACTATGTCAGACTCACTACTGGTAAGTGAAAATGGGGACGACTATGTAGGACGGCCTCACGTAAACGTCACCGAAATGATTGACACCTTAGTTTAATGATCCACCCTGAAAAAGAACATCCTCCACTATAGCTTTAAGTGAGGCGTAGAACCAAAGAACCACTTGCAGCTCTGATCTAAAATAAGTGAAATGTCCGAAACATTTAGTTAAATTCCAATTTGATTGATGAATTATCTCAATTGAAAATTTTTATTTCATTTTCTAAAAAAAAAATATAAAACCCATTAACATTGGGAAAAACAAAATACTGTAATGATGAGTTACCAAGTAAAAATCGACTCAAAGGTGGTGATGTCACCTTATTGGCTGAACGTTTGGTGATGCAACACCATGAGCAAACTTACTGTCAAAATAAAAACTGGGTTCTGCTCATCATTTTAATATGATAGCAATGTGGCCTGCAGGCAATGTGTCTCCTAAAAAAAGCAAAACATTTAAGGACTAATGTGCCTTAAAGGGTTTTTTTCTTACATTGGCCCCTTGATTTTACGTTATTACATCATGTTCTACTCACCCAAAGCGCCGCTTTGTTTTTAAAAGATATAAATATAAAAAGTATAACTGCGGATGTCTGAAGGACAGTGATTCGCCTACATGTTATGAATGCTGGCGTACCATAAATACCATAAATGATAAATTATGAACAGTTTATTTTGTGCCTTTAACTTGTCGCCCATAGGAAGAATTAATTTAGATATAACCTAACGGAATATCTTCAGAACAGCTCCAAATGACACAAAACTCATATGAGTGAGTAGAACTTGATGTATTAACGTAAAATCAAGGGCTCAATGTAAAAAAAAAAAAAATGTAATTACCCTTTAATGTGATCATGTGCAGATCATGTGCTGCATTTCTACAGGTGTAACAATTAAGAGAACATATTTGAACATTTTTAAGATATAAGACTTGCCTCCTTTCTCAGTAATATATTGGAGCAAAGTGAAATATATGGGTTTAAAAATATTTTTTTATATAGTTTTTGGGAATAGACTATAGATATTCTTTGGAATATGATTTTAATGTGCATTTATGATTCATAAATAGCTGGTTTTGGACTTTTCTGAAATAAAAATGATCAGTTTAATTAAATTCAGAATTAGAAGTTGAGAAACACTGATAGAATCATAAGTGAAATATTAATTGTAAATGTAAGAAAAATGAAATTGATATAAGAGACCATTTTTTGTAGTCATAAAGGCAGAGGGGCCAGTGCCAAATGGCCCCTGTCTAGAACCACCAATGCTCATATGCTAAATTCTCGTTGTATAAAAGAATAAACAAGAAAAAGTCATTTTTATGTCGTTTTAGAAGTTTTATCTCTTTTTTTTTTTTACAAGACTGAGAGGAAAACAGATAATAACATCGAAAAACTCACAGCTCCGAGTCATTAGATTCACACCAGAGACTCTCTCCTCCTACCAACCTCCCCCCCTCTGTGCATGTTTGTGTCGGTTCAGGATTAGAGATGCCAGCTGCCTTTTCAGCACGTTTGAAAGAAAAGGGAGTGAACCTGTTTCTGCCCCCTCCCCCTTCCCCACCTGTCTGTCCTAGCACTCCAGCTCTGACCCGTCTAATGCATTGACCAACACACCCTTCAGGACTCTTCTGCAAAAACCAACGTCAGCACAAAGATGGGCAGAACTAAAAAAGATGGCGCCAGGATGAGCTGGTATCCAGATCTGACAGCAGGCAAAGCATTGAGACTGACAGAAAACATAGGTAAGCAGACAGTCGCAGATGGTCAGCAGCAGAACGCTCTGACAGAACAGAAACAACAGCATGAAGATCAATCTGACTGTACAGTCGGAATAAGACGCTGGGAGGATGACTCAGTGACTCAGTCTGCGTTGATACTGTAACACATGATGTGTACATTCATGAAAAAATCATACGGCCTGGGAATCTTCAAAAGGTGCATTTTAGCTGAC
The DNA here is from genome assembly GCF_000732505.1 of Cyprinodon variegatus. Classification (NCBI taxonomy): domain Eukaryota; kingdom Metazoa; phylum Chordata; class Actinopteri; order Cyprinodontiformes; family Cyprinodontidae; genus Cyprinodon; species Cyprinodon variegatus. The sequence continues at coordinate 593,452 of NW_015150689.1, forward strand.
TCACAGATTAGACGAAAGTGACATTTCATCCCCACAGCGATGGATCTTATCATCACACTGACTGAAAACACATCTTTTTTTCCCCCACTATGTACATGAGAACTGAGTGTATATTTGTGTTTTACAACCTTGATGCCAAATGACTCAAAGCAGTTTCAGTTTTTAAACCTCTGAATAATTTTTCTAATGAATTATTAAAAGCAGCGCGTAGGAGGGAAAGTTAGAATTCAATACTGCAAAGGGAGAATTGCCAGAGGACTTGGAAAATGTCTGGGATTTTGCTGAGATGGTAAAACAGGAATTTAATGAAGTGCTGTTCAAAGACATTTAAAGGATCAATCAAAAGTTATAAAAGAAGTTCTATCATGCAGACGTCCTGCGCAGCAAACACACTTTATCAATGAATCTATTTTTTTTTTCTTCTGATTTCATTCAGCACAAATAAAGCTGCATGATCCTAAAATCCCTCAATGATCTTTAAGAATATTTTTCCCTGATTTCAAGATGTTAACTGGACAGATTTTTGACAAATACGCACACAGTTTTTTCTCAGATGTGATGCAATTTTCATACAAGTTGACGGCTAGTCTAGCATTTTTTTGTTGCATTTTTTTTATGTAATCTCTACTTAGAATTTTAACAACAGACGTGAGTAATTGATGTGATAAACATTGTTTTTGTTCCCTCATTATCATTCTTATCAGCCATGGACACTTCTTTTGTCATTTATTTTCCCCCTGCGGACTGAATCCATGAAAATGTAATGATTCCCTTTTTGTTAAAGGTTGACGTTTTTACTTTGTTCTAAAACCTAAAAAAAATAAATCAGATAAAATAGCTTTTCTTTGATTGAATTCAAAAACGTTTTCATCCATAGAAGATATTTAGAAAAAAGTTGATGTTTTTAAAGGCCGTTATCACTTTAATTTTAAAAAGCCTCTCACCACTTGCTCAGATGCTGTGTAAAAATTAGATATTTTGACACAATAATACATAATATGAAGCTTAAATTATCTTTAAGAAACAAGCAAACAAAAATGAATCCTTATGAAAATCAGGCTGACTTTAATTTGTGAAACTGGGGCCAGGATCCCAATCAGCTCATAAATCAGCAAACATTCTTGTTTGTTTTGGTAATTATAAAAAAAAAAAAAAAAAGAAATAACATAAAGATGATACGTCTTCATGTTATACGCTTTCTTTATGCTGAAAGGGCTTATGTTATCATAGTAGCCCTACATCATTGACCCCATAGAAATATGTAGAAACTCAACAATCATCTGATGTCTTTATAATTTGTGGATCTGATGCTGATTTGCTTTGGAACCAGAACCATAATTTTCAAAGATCAAACGTGATAAGCTTCTTTAAACTGTCAGAAGTTTGTGCAAAAGAAAGAAAATCTGTTTGACTACGAAAACGTTTCATCATTGAAACATGCAGGTTTAAAAAAAATAATAAAAAAATCCTCTCTAAAACTGTTTCGGGTACTTCATAAAAAAAAAAAAATAAATAATAAAGGGATTCACTTTAAAAAAAAAGATAAATGGAATTTTAAAATACTTCAAATGAAATACATTGGTAAGTTCCACAAAGTTCTCATGCAAACATTTCACCCTGTAACCCAAAAAATATTATTGCAACAGGCTGGTGACCCCCTGAAAATACATCCAATTACTTTAAAATGATTTCTAACAAAAGGTCAATATTAATTTTACCCACATTTATTATTTTAAATTAAATTTAATATTTTTAATTTTAAATATATTTGTAGTTATATAATTAGACATTTAATATTTTAATTTAATATTAGATAAAAAAATGAATAATGTCACACATATGTCACATTTTCCAGATGTATTGTATGATATATTTTGGCCCTCCATACAAGGGTTGTTCAATAAGTAAAGCCCCTGACACACTTCCAGATGTTTGATGCAGCTGAAATTTTGCATGTGACATTATTTAAATCTCTATAGATTAAATATCAAATTACAGCTCTGAACTATTTGTGGTTTCTGACTGACAGGTGTTTGAACTGAGTAAAGTCTGAAATGGAGCCTGTTGAGAGTCGAGCAGTGATCCGGTTTTTCTATTTGAAAGGACTCACACCACGGAAGACTTTTCATTAAATTAAAGTAACTTATGGTGATGATGCCCATTATATGACCTTGCAAAATGTTTTACAAGGTTATATTATGGGACATTACCACAATAAGTTACTTTCATTTGATCAAAAGTCTCCTGTTGGGTGCGTCCTTTCAAATGCAAAAACACAGACTTGACTCAGTTTGAACACCTGTAAGTCAGACACCACAATTAGTTCAGAGCTGTAATTTGCTATTTAATCTATAGAGATTTAAGTTATTTCACATTCAAAATTTAAGGTCGATCAAACATCTGGAAGTGGTCAGGGGTATTACTTATTAAACGCCCCTCGTATACCTCAGGAATAACATCACAATGGTTGTGAAATCCATCTTGCGACCCCTGACCCCGGCTCTAGCTGATAGTGTGTCATGTGTTGTTGGTAAAAGAATCTCTGAACCGGGACTGAAGTGGTAAACAGCAAAGAAGCCCATTGTAGCACCGTCCTGTGAGGACTTTATCAGTACAATCCTGACAGTCTCTAAACAAAAGAACAGCTAATGCTGGAGCTGTTGAAAAAGAGAGATCAGCTGGGAGCAGCAAATCTTTGACAGTTAAATAGCCTTCCACATTTCTTTCACTTCAACCCAAGTATTCCAATTCGCCTTGTCCCATTTTTTCCCCCCATCCTCTTTCCTTTGAGGCATGTGCATGCCTCGCTGTTCTCCTCCTCTACCATCCTTTCACATCCCAAACACAGGAGAAATGACCCAGCTGGCTAACAGAGAATCCGTCTAAGAGATGAAAGGAGTGAAGCTGCCTGCAGCGGCGATAGGTTTGATCACAAAAACAGACTAAAACAAAATTGTCTTACATTGCTTTCAAAATGTCTTAACACCCACTGAATGTTTTCCCTCTTTATTATAATATTTTATGAAATACACTTAATGTAGAACATAGGTAAAGGAAAAAAAGACAATATTTTACCAATAAAAATATAAACAGTGGTGCACATTTGTATTCACCTCTTTTTCCTGATACCCTTCAATAAAAGGCAACACAGAAAAGTGAATTCAGTCTTAAATGTGTTGAATTGACTCCAAATGAGTGCAATTTAATATCAGGATAAGTCCAGTTGCTCGTTTAAGGCCTCGGACGTTTTATTAGAGGACATTTTTCAAAAGCATCACAAAGAGCAAGGAATAAAGCAGACATTAAGTCACATTTTAAACTTTGAGCATCTCTATGAGTCTAAGGAATATAGGAAGAAGATGGGACAATTGTAAACCTACCAAGATGTGACTTTTTACCCAAGAATGATGGAAGATCTACAGGAATAAACAGAGATCCACAGCTGAATCGGTTTACATTTGAAAGACAGCCACAAGAGGTCTGTTTGCAGTTTGTCACCAAGCCCTGGGGGGGTCACTGTCCAGCCGGAAACAACCCCAAACATAAAGCCAGAGCAGAATGGCACATTAATCTGCAAAACTAAATAAAATCAATGATCTTTACACTTGTTTAATAAAAAAAAAAATCCTGTTTATAAAGTAACAAAATATGAAAAGGCTAAAGTGATATGAAGGCTTTTTAAAAGTGCTGCACAATGTCTTTCTTTTTTTCATAAACACCGTCAATAGTACATTTTATTCTGTCATTTGTTATTTTAGAGAGACAGAGAAGCCGGCTGTCATTGTAAAATGTCTTTATTGTGACACTGGATAAACACAAAGCGAACCTGCTTCCTGTACTGCAGACAAGCAGGTATCTTTCAGTTTTCAGGAACGTTTCACAACAGTGTTGGGAAAAGAAAAGCAGTTCATCATCACAGTGTGGCCCTGTGTACATCACTGTTTAACTTCTAAGCGCAGACACTCCCCACAGTCCTGTTGAATGTTGAACCTCGAGGCTGTTCTTGGAGGTAAAGACGGACGGCGGCGCCTAGAATTTAACGCCAGGGGCCCGTCTTTCCATGCGTGTGCTAATAACTGACCCTGGTACTCCATTGTTGCCATAGCATGCCGAGGATCGGTGCCAGAGGAATGTTGCCTGCGGCTGTGTTTGTTTGCTGTGCTGTCCTCTTCTCTGAGGACAAAATTTGGCCTCATTCAAAAATCATCTGTTAGCCCAGGAGGGGACCACTTTTTCTTCTAACTCACAACTTTATTGGGCCTCGTCGGCAATGTGTTTATCTAGGCCACACTGAGATTAATTTACAGGTATTATGCTGAAATAATTTGCATCGATCATGTCTAGATGAAAAGGAAAATAAGAGTTCATGAAATGACATTTGTTGCTGAAGCCTAATCTTTGCTATCTGTGAATGCTCTCTGGCAAAAATACTGGAGATAAAATCTGTTTAGATTCTGCAGATAGGGGTAAACCGTTGCATGGCAGGAAGCCTTAAATACACACAGGTTCCCCAGTGCCTGAACTCTGAATCCAGTCGTCTTCGCCGTAAGTGGGTCAATTATTGGCCACGAAACAAGGGTTTTGTAATCTGCTCATCTCCTATGCAAGTCATTGATGATACAAAGCTGAGAAAAACAAAATGGAGCGGAAAAAAAACATGCGCAAACAAAAAAATTAAAATAAAACAAAAGAAAACAGATGGATCTATGGAAACCGAATCCTGAGGGGAGATAGTTAAACATTTAATGAGATGTAGGGCTCCCTTCAAAAAAGATTTATTTTATCGAGGAACGCTAAGTGGAACATTCGGTTTATTTTATGACTGAGCAACATTTTAATGACTGAATAAATTAACAGAGGTGCAGGTGGCCTTTACACTCTCAGACAGCACTCAATTAATTTTTGTAGTTTGTTTTGAAGCAAAAATAAACGAGTTATATTCAATGACTCACTTTTTTTTCTAGTGATTCCCAATGTAAGCTACACACGGCAACAGGTTTAACACACTGACTACAGGGTCCAAAACACCTCATCACACTGAAACACAATGCTGTTATTAATTCTAGGTCACTAGTGTCCTGGAACATCCACTGAGCAGAACCCTTGGACATCTTTTATATAATCAGTTGCTTTAAGTGTTTTAGTCCTGATGCTAAATCTGATGCCCTAGTGTTACAATTTAAAGATATAGTTAAAGATTCCTAAAGTGTGGTCCCGTTAAAAGTTTATCAATGGGTAATAAAGCTTAACTTAGACTAAATAGTTAACTTTCTTTGTATATTCAGTTAGCATAACTCAAAAAGAGCTGGACCCAAAGGCTAAAGGTAATGGCTGATCTAAGAGGGGCCAAAACCGAAGTGGATTCTTCCAGGTTCCCTAAACTATACTTTCTAAAATATGTTGACAGTTTATGCGTAAACTATTTCATAAACCTTTTAATTATTGTCCCCTTCGATCTGGGTAAGTTTACAAAGAAGCGGATGATAATTACACAGAAATAGAGGTAGCATATGGTAGCATATATTTTTCTTCCACATACTGAATCAAGTGCTTCAAGACAATGAAGGAAAGGTACACAGAAATCTTTTTTTTTTTTTTATTCCTATGCCTATTCTCTTTCATTTCAGGCAGTTATTCTGATCTAAAACCGTACATAATCCGTTCTTTATATTTTCCTGCAAATTTAGCGGTGATGCGCCTCCTTCTGTTTCCCATGTCTCTGTCCAGAGTTTAAAGGCTCAGAAAACTAATTTTTGTGCATTATGTAGAAGTCTGCTCTGGTCTTACTGTTGGCTTCAGCCTCCAGGAGAAATTAATCTGGATTCAAGTTAAATTCAAACAAAAAGAGAGATTTTTACTTTTAACAGAACCTCTCTTAAGAAACAGAACTACCCTTTAAGTCGTACTCCGCTCATCAAAGCTGTATTTACAGCAACCTTTGCTACTGTGGTGAGACGACAATTGGCTTTGTCTGCCTACAGGGTAATCCTACCCTCTCTACTGGGCTTTCGCTTACAGTAAGCGAGCCCCATCATCAAATATGCAGAACCACCAAATAATACTGAACCGATTATTGAGAATATCAATGTTTTTTTCTCAAAACACAGCCAGCTCAGAGGGGGAGTAAAGCAGGAAGCGGCGGTTTACTATTATATTATATATATAGAAAAAAAATCTCTTTAATGTTGAATTAAATACATTTTAGAGAACAAAATTAATACATTTGTTTCCTCTAATCTCTCTAAATATCTTCAATTAATCAAACAGTCAATAAATGCTTCTTATTCTATGTTTTTTTTTCTATTTAAACTTTTTCTTTGCTTCTATATTTGCCTCCTTCTGACATATAAACTCCACACAATCAGCTTTCTACTTTAGTCTGCAATGTTATAGAAAACCTCTTCCATAAAAAAAAAAAAAAAAAAAAAAAAATGCAGATTGACAACAGCACATTCCCCAACCTAACAATACAAGACACATTTGATAAAATAATTATTTTTTTAAAATTAAGGAAATTAGATTACACTCCTATCTTGAGCTGGGGATGCTCATGTCCCTCTAGGCTGATAGGATGTCCAATTATTTGGTAATTTAGTTCTGAGAAGCTGCAGAGAGTCCGATCTGCTCGAGTAAGCTTTGTGCATGACTACAACTCATTCAGCCCTTTTATTTGAACCCCCCTATGACTGAGTTTAATAGTCACATAGGCACACTCAGGGCACGTTTTTTAAGAAAGAAATTGGCTGTTGGATACGTCGTTGTGCTTCACCAGGACAAATGGAACATATATTCAAACGTGGGATACAAAAGAGAATACATAGAAGGTATCAGTCTGAGCAGACAGGGGTGAGGGATTGCTGCGGCTGAGTTTTTGGGGACTATAACTAGATGAGCAGGCGATGGAAGAGGGCATAAAGCTGGACCTGAGGATGGATTTGGGGTTGAAGGATTGGAGTCGCAGGAATAAGTGGGGTGAAGATTCAGAGCGGCAGCTGGGAACTGTTCAAAGGATAAGAGCTGGAAGCTGCAAAGTAAAATGAAGTGGTAGGGTGGGGGGGGGGCACACAACATCTAGCACTGTACATCTACTGGACCAAAGCCATCAGAGAGGGGATGGCTGGAGGAGAGGGGGGGTCTGTTGGAGACAGGGTGGAGGGGGGCCAGGGGAATAAAGCCGCTGATGTCACTCACGGTAGAACACATATTCAGTGTAGCTGGTCCAGATCTTGTCGTCTGTCTGCTCGTGGGCAAAGGCGCAGGTTCCTGTGGAGTTACAGGCCACCATGTGGAAGCCTGCGTCTGCCAGCTTGTCAAAGGCCTGCTCCAGAAAGGTGAACTTCAGGTAGTAGCGGGAGGTGTAGCGCTCAGGGGGGCGGTCTGGGTCACGGCTCTCGTTTAGGGTCTCCCCGAACACCTCTTTGGCCAGAGAGGTCTTCCCGCACACCATGATCCGAGCCACCCGCCGGAACTTGGCATCGGTGTGGCTGTCGCGGCCAAGAGTGTAGGAGCCCCGGTAGCCAATGGTGATGAACCCAGCGCGCTTCCCGTCCATGGCGCTGGGGACCAGGCTGGCGCACGCGGCGGCCGCGGCCCCCAGGGACCCCAGGCTGCGCGCTGAGTCGATCCCAGGTGAGGAGTCCTCCGGGTCGCTGGGGCAGCCCTCGTCTCCCAGTGAGTTCTGCTTGCTTATTTTGGGCGCCAGCTGCTTAACGAGCTCCGGCAGGTTGAAAAACTCAGCCTCCCGCTGCAGGCGCCCGCGCTCCGGGAAGTGGTCCGGTAGAACCAGCTGCTGGTCCCGCATGTAGTCCAGAATGTAGCGGAACAGAAAGCCATCGCGGTCCACAAAGAAACGCCCCTTGGTGTCCCTCGCCAGCCCCTTGGATGACTTCTGACTGAACATCTCCCACAGCAGAGAGTCTGGCACACTGGTGAGGGTAGAGTAGCGCGTTATGTACACCTGGCCGCCAACATTCAGCTCTATGATCTCTGGGAAAGGGACCTCCTCCCCACATAAACCACTGTCCGGCAAAGCCATAGATGCAGCTTTGTAGGGATATTTAAAAAGAAAAATGGAAAAGCTTCAAACTGAGCTGAGAACAAGCGCTGTGGCCGCGGTGGATAAAAACTACTGGATGATGCGCAACCGCTCTGTGCGTCTTAGAAATACAAAAAAAAAAATAAAAATAAATAAACGTTATAACAAACTCGCTGCGCTAACTAAATAGTTTGTGTGTCTGCTAGAACATGGTTCCGACTGTTTCTAATAGATCCTTTGCATCATTGTCCGTTACGCACAAACTAAAAGGATGAAATTGAGCCTCTTTGCGCAGGAAATCCTCCGCTTTCACAACAGCTTCTAACGACTTCTCTGCTTCGGATAATATCACGGGAATGCCCTGGCGCAAACCGGATCAGGTGGCCCAACTTCAATTAGGCAATCCATAGTTGGAGAGCCGCAGTTTGAAGAATCGCTGCGGAGGAGCCTTAAAGATGCAGAACAAGAAGCGGAAAAAAAGAGTTAATAGAGTCCATAAAATATCTGCTTGGTCCCCATCAGCCGGATCCACACACAGCTGCTCAGCGCTCCAGCTCTGCTACACTTGCTGTGAGTCAAGCTGCAGCTCAGACTGCAACGTAGCGGAGAACACAGGCGTTATTCCTCAGGGTTGGCCACGCCCACCTCGGTGACGCGGTGGTCCCTCTGATCCAGGTCAAGAGATCCCGTCCAAACAAAATATCAGCTTCAAACAGGACTGTACTGGGTGGGAAAAAAGTCTAATAATGGTCAAATTTACCAAACTTTACTTTTGAAACTTATTTGATAATTTTTTTGAGATTCTTCCACAAAATAATATAATCCTAATTCAAAATGTTATCTTTCTGCGCTGCCTAATTAATATTCAGATTACCACCCACATTCATTCACATATTTATAGGCACCTGAAATGTTTATTCTCGAGATCTTGAGGAAAAAACAAAACAGTGTCTAAGTTGTAGATGGAAAAACAGCGACATCTAGTGGACATTTCCCTCCTCGTCGTCACTAATGTCAACATTAAAACCACTCAATCATGGCAAAGGCCCACCGCTACGGAAGAGGCTTA
>NW_015150689.1:602862-641853 GCF_000732505.1 Cyprinodon variegatus
AAATCAGAATTCTGAGATCAAAGCAAGAATTCTGAGAAAAAAGTCAGAATTCTCAAATTAAAATCAGAATTCTGAGATTAAAGCAAGAATTCTGAGAAAAAAGTCAGAATTCTCAAATTAAAATCAGAATTCTGAGATTAAACAGAATTCTGAGAAAAAAGTCAGATTTCTGATAACAAAAATCTGAATTCTGAGATGAAAGTCAGAATTCCGAGAAAAAAGGCAGAATTTCGAGATGAAAGTCAGAATTCTGAGAAAAAAAGGCAGAATTTCGAGATTAAAGTCAGAATTCTGACTTTTTTCCCCATATTAAACTAAAATAATATTTAAAAATCGGTTAACTTTTTTTTTTTCCAGTGGCCCTAATCCTTTTTCGTACACAGCTACACACTTGGAGAGCAAAATATTCTTGATGATCACCCTTTTTACTGCTTTCAAAATGTTAACTTTAACTAAAACCAGGCTTTGTTTGGGCTACTCTATAAAGTTTGGAACTCAACGCCAATTCTGACATTTTGAATTGAAAAAACTTCCTGGATAGGAAGCGCAACATCTTCAAACTTGGAAAACAAAGTCCAGTAGTTTGCTTTTTGACCTTTATGGAACTAAAAGGGAGCAGGTGCACCACAATATCATTTAACAGCCTTAAATCACTGCTTTTATTTCAGCCTTCTAATACAAAAGGGGAAGTCTTAATTGAAACATGTATTTTAAATCGAACATTTCATTTAAGAAATGTTTAATTAAAATCCATTTTTTTGGGTATCAGTACCATACCTTGATGGTGTGGTTGTTCCTGTCAATTCCAGACTGAATCTATAACCTTTAAAATTACAGAAACAAACATTGGATATATATTGCCTCATATGTAATGAATCTATATATGATTTAGTTTCCCTTTTTAAATTTAATTAGTGAAATTAATGTTCCTTTAAATATTTGCCGCTTTGTTTAATGACCTTTATAATAAGTTGACCATGACAAGTAAACCCCAGTCGGCCTTAGCAGATGGCCGCTCACACTGAGCCTGGTTTTGCTTGAGGTTTCTTCCTGTTAAAAGGGAGTTTTTCCTCTCCACTGTCGCTACAAGCATCCTTGGTGTGAGGGAATGCATTTGAGTCAAAGAGTCAATGCAATCAATTGGTTTTCCTTAGACAGAAAACTTTGAATCAATTTGACTGTGTGATCTGATGAACTGTAAAGTGCCTTGAGATGACAATGTTTTGTGATTCGGCGCTATATAAATAAAATGAATTGAAACTGAATTGAACAGTAAGAAGTTTCTAATAATGAAATGTATCATGTTGAAAGAAAAATGAGGAAAAAACAGTACCTACCGCTTTTTTAAATTAGCCTTTAACGGTCATAAAAAGAAAAGAAAAACATATTTCTTTTAAAAATGGGTGGTTAAATTTATAGTCTATAAATAACTTTTATATATTATTGCAAGGATATTCCACATTTGGACGGATTTTTTTTATTTATTTATACTGATGTAAGAGGAAAATATAATGTGCTGACTGAAATAGAAATTTTCAAACATTGTGACAATAAAATCAACATTGTACATTACCTCAAAAGCAGATATATCCTTTTTTTTACCCATCTGTTGGACCTTTTGTGTGCAGAGCAATTAACGAGTGGAGACTTTTGCTGCTGCAGATAATTGCTGCTATGAACTGAATTGTTGTGGAAATTGAAAACATTTAGGCTTCTTGCAATTAGGATTTACCTATTTTAGGTCTCAGCTTAATTGAAAATGGAGAGATTTTTTTTTCACCATCAACTTTCTCCATAATATTCTTGCCTTGTTTTCAGAAACTGTTGGTCAGTTTGCCAAGTTGTCATTAAAAAACTATTTGTAAACATTTTAGCCAATATTTTATTTAGAACCTTTTCCTTTTTTAAAACCGGTTCATGGTGAAAAACCAGACATACCTCTATTTTGTCTTTTAAAATGCAAAGACTTTACCAGCCCAATAAGGAATTGAATTTAACTTATTCATATAGCGCCAATTTACATGTCCTTTTAAGACAATTTAGAAAGTAGATTCTATCAGATCCTACAGATGTATTGGTTAAAGTTTTCTATCCAAGGAAACCCAGCAGATCACATGAAATCCTAGTTAGAAATGTCACTTTTGCTGAAACAGCATAATCAGCAGCAATAGATAGTTGCAATAATTGGGTTGTTGACTCTGTAGCAATACCTCTTAAAGAGCAGCAACAATGGAGAGGAAACCCTCAGCGGGACTGGGCTCAGCGTGAACAACCATCTGCCATCATCGACTGGGGGTTTGAGTGGACATAGTAAACGCACAAAAGGAACACAGAAGCACTGATCAAAAAATACTCTTTGTTAGAGAAAAGCAAAAGGATACTTAGCAGTAGTAGTTCTTTTAGTGCTTTCATCTTAGAGAGAAAAAGCTAAAATAAATAGCTTTCAGTCAGTATGTAAGCCTAGAACACAAAAGAGGGGCCACACAGACAATCAAGGCTCAGCTAATAGGTATATCTAGAAGAGAAAGTTAACGACTGAAAGATGCCACTCTCCAGTACGGTGTCACAACTAAAAAAAAAAAAACAGGCCAGATGTGGCAATTATAAAGAGAAAAAAACAGAGAACAAAATGTTTAAAATGAAATCAATAATAGTAATAAATAATAGTAAAAAAAAGAGAGAAAAAGTGGTCCCTATGTCCTCCAGTAGTCTAAGCTAATAGCAGCATAACTACAGAGATAGTTTGGGATAACCTGAGCCACTCTAACTATTAATGTAATCAAAAAGGAGGGTTTTAAGCCCAGTCTTTAAAGTACGCAGGGTGCCTGGGTCATGGACTAGAACAAGAATGTGGTTCACCAAGAGGAGCCTGAAAACTAGTTCATACCGGTACTTAAAACTCTTAAGAATCACAAGTACACATGAATCTGGGAGCAAACTGCTCTGTTGGGAACTCAATAAGATATCTGATATTGTGAGATTGATTAGTAAGGGTCAGGGGACAGTTTTAAATTCTATTTTTGATTGAATAGAAAGCCAGTCCTGCGGAATAGATACAATCTCTTTTTAACTTTAATGAGCAGCATTTTGGACGAATGCTCTAAACTGCAATTTGTAGATTTCCAAATAGTAAGAAATTACAATACTGCAACCTTGATATAAAAATAATACAGACCAGTTTTCAGCATCATTTCTGGACTGAATCTTAATAATTTTATCTATGTTGTGGAGGTGGAAGGAGGGAAATCTAGAAACATGTATATATGGGATTTAAATAAAATGCCCCTCAGATGATTCACGCTCTGTGGTGAAGTTAACTTATGGTGAAATGTGCATGGAAGAGTCTTTTTAAACATTTGCAGCAAGAGCTCTGTTATAATTAGAACTCAAACTGTGGATTTTATCTTGATGTGCCCCATTCTTTAGCTCAAATTGTTCTGGACTACAACTATGCATTTGTTCTAGACTGGAGTTGTTCTAAGATAGTCTGCAGAAATCAGTCTTCCTGTTCCTCATTCAAATTATTTGTTTTTTTTTTTACCAAATAAGCTACAATCTGCAGGTAAGATGGTAAATGCCTATGTTTTTAATTGAAATCGAAATCAAAGATTTGTACATAGCCTTTGAAGGGATCTGCCTTTTCTATGTCATTTTTTTTTTTAATCAACTCAGGTCTCTGTCTGACTAAAAACAGGACAAGTTTTGCCCATTTCCAGCCAATCTGGCACTGATTTCCCTGAAGACATCACAGTCTCCAGCCAACTCATATTAGTCCAAACTCATCATTAGCAATCTGCGTTAAACAAGGATGCTCTTGTGGGCTGATGACACACCATCAGCTCTATTTGCATTTAATCTTCTATTAAACAAGCAAGGATGACTAAATTCTTGCAGAACAAGAGTATATGCTCTACAGCCAAAATATGCTACAACCAAGAGTAACAGGTAACTTGTAACAGTAATGAAAAGCTGCATAGTGAAAATAGAGTAACTAATTCGACGGACATCATAGGAGTAGACGTTTACAGCTGGTTTCATCATTCTAATCACACCCACATCCCAGTCCACCGACACTCAGAAACAGGAACAAAATGACTACATCAAATGAATTGGTCTGACCTTCTAAAGCATCTGGATTATCTGAGTACATCTGTCAATTTTCATCACATTGATGGCCTTCTGAAGCTGCTGGGTACATTGTGTGCATCTGTGTGTGTGGTGTGCAGAAAGTAAGCTTGTAACCTGTAGGAGATGATTGTGAGGATAACTCAGGGTGAAAAATAAACCTAAAGGGCTCCTAATACGAACTGGGCTGGTTTATGCAGTGACAAGGAAACAGTTATTCTGAGGGGATTTTGTGGAGACGTCTATATATTGATTTGCATATCGCCACCGGTTTCTGCTGACAGAAGCACCAGCGGGTGATTTATGTGGTGTTTTGTGGGATCAACAAAAATGAGGAGGCAGCTGAATCTGTATTGTAAAATGTTGCCTGTGTCTATGTGGTCTGCAAAGCCTCATTGCCCTTAGCATGAGGAGTAATTTGTCTTTCACGCCAGGTGATATGGAAGTGAAACAAGACACTCTCAGATTAACAGTTTAGAGAGATTTGCAATGTGTGTTCTGCAGGAAATTGACTGCAGCTATGAGTGCATGCAGGTTTAGTTTTTTATTTTTAAGTCCACTGAAAACATCATAGCTGGGCACCAGAGTGGAAGCCCCTAAACACCAGTTACTACCACATACTGCGCTCTCCTATGGTTCGCTGAATACCTCCATATCCTTTGATGTCTTTCCTTATTACAGTGTGACAAATAGGATCTTCTCCATAATGTGCATCCAATATTTCGTTATGTAAGAGTTTCCGTTATCTGCTGCAGCCAGCTTTGAAGATTTTGGTCTAAATTTGATGCAAGAACATAAATGAATTGATTTAGGTCTGGAGATATTACTAATTTAAGCTCTAAAATAAGAAGCGAGAACATTCAATATTAATCCCCATAATGAAGGTGCTGTTAACATAATAAAATGTTGCTTAAGGTTTTTCAGGACAAGTATTATATTTGTGTTTTCTAAAAAACAAAAACAAGCATTCAGTCCTAAAATCAAAGTTTAAGGACTGTTTTTGCAAATAAAACTAAATGCAAAAACTGGCACTCTTCCAAAAACTATTTGTTTTCTTTGTTTACTGCAAATATTTTTAGAATTACTGCATCTAAAGTGTTCCAATCATCTTCCATGCCTTTTGGTGGAGTGGTTTCTAACAACCTAGTGCAAATAATAATCACATGAACACCTGTGTTTTTATTTCCTATTTTGTTTCAGTATGTTGGAAGATGTAAGCCAAAAAAACAACTAAAAAATAAAAAATGGGCTGCATCGTGTTATAGTGAGTAGCACTGCTGCCTTGCAGCGAGAAGGTTCTTGGTTTCATTCCCGGCCCGGGGTCTTTCTGCATGGAGTTTGTATGTCTCCTGCTTCCTCCCACAGTCTAAAACATGACTCTTAGGTTAATGGGCTTCAGTAAATTGTCCTTAGGTGTGTGTGTGCATGGTTGTGTGTCTCTGTGTTGCCCTGCAACAGATTAGTAACCTGTCCAGGGTGGACCCTGCCTCCCACCCATAGACTTACAGAGATTGGCACCAGCCACACTGGGACACTGACAAGGACTAAGTGGGAGAAAATGGATGGATGGATGAATAAAAAATAACTTTTTTCATTACAAATTCAAAATAGTAGAGAACCTATGTAAACGTAATGAACTGTCATGAATCTATAAGGTCCTTTCATGTAAACCCCCTTCAACAACAACAAACATGGTAACCAGGGCTTTAAAAAAAATGACCATAACAGTAGTGGAGTTAACAGGAGCATTGGGAAATGTTCAGTTATATAAGGTATCTCTTTTCAGTCTTATCTTTTAAGGGAAATATAGCAATGATCTCTCTTCAAGTCAGTACAAAACCTTCAGGATGTGCAAAGAAAAAAATGAAACAGGTTTAGTGGAGAATAAACAAAGATTAGGTTTTTGTAGATTAATTTGTGAAGATGAGCTAAAGTCTTCACACCCGTTTGTCATAATCAACACACAGTACTGTATGGTTGTTGACATGGAATACAAACTTATTGCCAAATATATTACAAATAAAACCCAAATGGCAGTGTTCAAACCAAGTCAATCCTAAGCACAACCATAGCAGACATTTTTGCCGCTTAATGAAAGAGCTCAAGCTCAGTCTGATTAGATCAAGTGTCTCTATCAGCAGGCTTAGATAGGGCCGTTTTCACAGAAATTAGGCTTTAATCCTTAGTTTGTTGGTCCATTTCTATTATTACATACAGAAAAAAATATACCTACCTGCTGGAAGCTCAGTCTAAATTATTTAAGTCTCAAAACAAGCTGTCTTTCTGAAATCCACTTGGCCGTTATTTCTGGTAGAAGGAGCATTAGGCTTCCACTGTTGTTTTCCCATGGTGACTATGTGCCTTCAGGGGTATAACCTAACAACTGACAAATTGCTCTCTCTGGCTGGAGTACCTTCTTCCTTGTTCTTGGTGGTAAATGGCAAGAAAAGGTAACCTGTAAGGGCAACATGTGCTGGGTTTTATATGGGGATTTAGAGCAAACGGGGGGGTAATTACTAATGGACACCACACGTTTGATTTTGTCATTTTAGAAAAATAAAAACAATTTTTTATTTTGCAATGAGGCATGCTTTGTATTGCTGTGTATAGTTGTTAAGTGTAAATACCTCGATGTTCATCTGTTCGACTCGACTAAAAACAACCCTGAGGCCGTCAACAAGGACAGAGCAACTGTTTTTGTTAAGGAAGCTTAAGTCCTTCAACATTTGCAGCAAGATGCAAAATATTTAAAGGAAAGTATTATCTCTTCTGTCATCACATGCTGGAGTAAACACACTAGAGAAACAAACTAAAAAAGCTCAATAAGCTGATAAAGAAGGCTGGCAGTGTTCTAGGAACTCCTCTAGAACCTCTGGAGATGATTTCACAAAGACAATCTTCATGAAAAGCGAGGCAGATCGCTACAGAAGATCCTTCTTTCCTACAGCTATTAACATCTAGATCTCCTTAACAAAAAAAAAATGAGTTATTGCATTTAATTTAGGATTAATCCAGTATTTTTTCATTGAATTGAGCTGCATAAAAATCCCAATGAAAATCTTGTGAAGATAAAACTTTATTTTCCTTTATAGTGAGCAAACACAATGAAGCTTTAGCTTCATAGCATATTTAGCTCAAGCAGATGCCAATTACTCAAACTCTCACCAAGTTTTTTAAGAAACCTAAATAAAACTAAGCAGGTTCATTAAACTTATAATTAACTGTCGTTTAATATCCATAAAAAAGCTTTTGCACTAATTTCTTAGGAATCTCATTTAAATGTTTGCTACTTCTTATGTAGCCCATGTCATTAGTCTGAATAGATTGTGTCATATGTATTAAAATATGACACTTAAACACAGAAATTAGGGATAAATAATGTAGCTTTATTTCAGTTAAAATCATATATCAACTGCCTGCACCGTCCAATAATAACACCAGGAAGTAAAATTCAGCTTGAAACGCACCTTTATAAGCTTATTATATTAGCAGATGTGAAACTCCGATTTCCAGCAGAAGCTGTTTAAATTTCCCTCGTTTGGAAAACCGAAAAAAAAAAAAAAAAAAAAAAAAAAAAAAAAAAAAAAAGGGTTTTTTTTTTTTTTTTTTTCCCCCCCAAAAATTTATCCAAAAAAAAAAAAAAAAAAAAAAAAAAAAAAAACAGACAAAAAAACACAAAATGTGGGGATTTTTTTAATGTATACCATGATTATTTTCATCAACAACATAGGTGCATACTTTAAAGACTAATGCCAATATAACCATTGATTCCAGGGTAATAATCCCACTCTTGAGATTCGGTTTAGTTATTTAGGATTGTAGGACTGGGGTGTGTGTGTGGGGGGGGATGGGGCTTGTTAGTGAGCACAAACAAAACACAAAATGCATTTATCCATAGAAAACAAATGGTTTCACTTAACGAATCTCAATGACAATTTGATAATGGATCGTGCTCAAGTGTTAAGAGCAAACACTTAAAATACTTCTCCTTCACCAGAAGAAAGGTGTTTTTTTTTTCCTACAGATATATCTTTATATATATATATATATATATATATATATATATATATACAGATATATCTTTTGATAATCGACTCCCTTACATGAAACCAAAAATACAAAAAAAATATATATATTAAAGTGCTTTCTAATGACTTACACTCTGAGAGAATGGCATTGATTCGGTTTGTTTGAAGAGTTAAAAATCATGTTTTTCCGATCAGCTTTTCATCAGTGCTTAAGAGACCAACAGATGTAAGGCATGACTGCAATCAGACGGTTAGCATAGAGAGCACATGTGTGCGACTTACAACGGCGGTCAGATACAGTACAACCACTCCGACTGGTTAATACATGTGAAGCCTGCTATCTGTGAGGTTTATTTGAAAAATAGCTGTAATTACTATAACAAATGATCAGATCATCTGAGCAGACAGTGCCGGATGTCTATATCAGAAATGTACACATTAAAGGAAAAATCCAACGTGCAAGCTCTTTTTCTTGCTTAACAAGCTGGTCCAGAACATTTCTGATTAACATGTTTGACAAATTATACCTGGAAATGTTAATATAAAATGATTTTAACGGAACATTGAATGTTCAAGCTTAAGAGGAAACTCGGAGATGAGGAAGGGATTACTATTAAATAATAATGATCTTTTTTTTTTTTTTTAAATGTTCATAGATACATTATGCGAGCCACTGACTGAAAACCCATTTTGATGTTTTGGGTTTGAGGCTCCCGCTTTAAGGTCACGCTAACACCAAGCATGAGGGATACAAGTCTGTACTGTGGAGGCAAACCTTCGCCAATTTAACATCTAGCATTACGATCACAAAGCACTGACAGAGTCATCATCTCGCAGCATTTTTAGCTGAGTGGGTATAAAAAAATATAGACATTTGAAACCCTGAATATATGTTCATAAGCGATTTTCTGCAACAAAAGACAATTTACAGCCATCCCACTTAGATTATACACTGTCCTTTTTCAGACTTCACTCAATATAAAAAATTTTTTTTGTGTCTTTCCATCCGTAGAGAGGAGGTTTAAATCCAATACAACACAAAACAACAATTACTAGATCATCAACTGCCTGTTATCAGTCAGTTCTCTGTTAATACACTAAAATTACCTGTGGATGAGAGACACAGATTTACTAGAGAAAGGTGTTTGTTTTCTTTTTTTAATGTGATGATGTTACATCAGCATGTCTTTGTGATGCCTGGCTATGTGCTGGCTCTTCTCTGAAGGCCTCCTAAAGCCCTTGGTGCAATAATCGCAGCGATGGGGGTAGTCCTTGGTGTGAATTGAGATGACATGGCGTTTGAAGCCGGAAGCGTCCGTACTGTTGTACTCGCAATACTGGCATTGATAAACCTTCCTACCGCTGTGCGTCTTCATGTGCTTCTTCAGCTCAGCCGGCTGCCGAAAGCCTCGCCGGCAGCGCTTGCACTTAAAGGGAAGATCCTTAGTGTGCAAGGACAGGATATGGCGACTCAGGGTGAAAGTGTCAGGGGCGTTAAAGTTGCAGTGTCGACACTGGTGCACCTTGTTGCCTTTGTGTGTCTCGGCGTGTTTCTTCAGCTCAGAGGGCCGGTGAAAGCCCTTCTCACACACGTCGCACTGATGCGGGAAGTCCTTGGTGTGAACGGAAATAATGTGTCGTTTAAGGTCACTGGAGTTGGTGCTCTTGTGGTCACAGTGTGGACATTGGTGGGTCTTGTGGCCTTGCACCATCTCTATGTGACGTTGAAGTTCCCGTGCGTCGGCGTAGGCCTGGGGGCAGTGGCTGCACTTAAAGGGCAGGTCTGCTCCATGCTTACTCTTGATGTGAGTCTTAAGATTGGACTGGTCCGCGCACCGGAACTCGCAGTGAGGACACTGGTAGGGTTTTTCCCCCGTGTGGGTCCGCATGTGTTTCTTAAGCTCTGACGGGTGGCGGAAGCCCTTGGCGCACTCGACACAGACGTGTGCAAAGTTCTTACTGTGGACCGCTAACAAGTGGCGGTTGAGCAGCCCCTGTTCGGCCGTTTCATAGTCGCAGTATTTGCAATGATGAAGTTTGGGCTCTCTGTCCTTGACGATGAGCTTATCGGAGCCCAGGGGGCTGGACTCATGATAACGTCTCGTGTACTCTGTGTATTCTGGGGATCGCTCAGTGTTGTGGCTCAGAAGTTTGTGACTCTCCAAGTGATTGTGGAAACTGACCTTCTTGTTGGTTGTAAAGTCACAGTCTGTACACTGGTACTTCTTCTTAAGCAGATGGTCTGGGTGGTTTTTCATATGACATTTGAGAAATCCCCGTGATCGAAACTTCTTTCCACAGATGTAGCAGGGGTAGACGGTCAGAGGCATTCCATCCGGTCCAATAATGACAGCTGAAAAACAAGTTTAGAATGTCAGACGGGCGTTGCTTCTTCTGAGAAAACATCAGGTTTAAATGTTTTTCTTGATAATTAATAACGGATGTATTGATATTGGAAAATAGTCCGATATTTAAACATCCTGTTTCTATCGATTCTGTTTAAAGTTTATGTACCTAGTTGCTAAATAATAAATAGTAACTATCAGCTTCAAAGTTGGAATTTTTCTTTTTTTTTTTTCAAAGCACATTTAGAACTTTTTCTTTAAGTTTTATCAATTGTAAAAATAAAATTTGGCTGCATAGGTTTAATAGATTCAGCCAAGATGTATATTTCCTATATTGGAGTATATAAACACACCAAAAACAAATATTTGTTTTAATGTGTTTACCAACACAAATTTGGTAAACACAAAAAAAAAGCAAAATACATTTTGTGGTTATCAATTGTCTTGGAATTAAACGTTTCACCGGAATTTGAAAAGTTAATTTAAAAACTGTTGACTTCCAGATATATAGTCTTAGTGTTTTGGCATAGCTTACAAACTGGCAGGTTTTCAGTCTTTACTGAAATTTGTTGGAATAGAGAAAATGCTTTCTGGAGAAAATCTTTATGGTTAAATGACGCAAAGGTATAACTTTCTGGAAACAATTACAGGAACAGTGGCAGCAGACATTTTAGCAAACTGTACCAACTCTTAAGCGTAGCATTAGCAGCATCACACTGAAGAGGTATCTAAATCCAGTGGAACAAACTATGTACAAGATGGGTGAAAATATGGCGTAGCATCTCCTAGTTGTTCAAATTAATCTCAGATCAACCGATGTTGGGCGTACCAACAGAACATGAATCTAAATAAATCAAAAATGGTGAGCTTGGAGTGGATAAAGGGTTAGATTTAAGATCCTGAAAAGGCCCTCTCATCTTATTTTATAAATATTTCTGAAATGAGAGCTCAAGAGTTAGATTCATGTCAGGAAGCCAAAAATCTAAATGTACTATACAGTACAGAGGTCAACAGTTGGGATAAGATGATGCATAAAAAAATTTGGTCATCATCATAGTGCTTGTCGTACCAGTCTGACACTGCCGCGTATCTCCTTTTTTGTTCTTCTTAGGTTTTGGTTTGAGAGTACGGTTTGCGCCCAGTCCCTCTCGGATTTGCAGAAAAGGGGTAGAAACTCCATTCTTCACCTGATCAATGGTGTTACCTGCAAATACAGGGTAAACGATTAAATGAATGCTTTGTAAAGTCCAAACGACCGTTTCCCATAAGCATGAACTGCTGAATGTTTAATTCCAGGCAGTCGACCAGAGAAAATCTACTCGTTTAAAAAACAATGATGAAAACTCCATCTTAGCAGTGGGGGGGGAAAATCTGACCTCTTTTACAGAAATACTAAATGGATGTTATTAAAAAATACAGAGGAAAGTCGTTATACTTTAATTTTTCTTTGGGGCTCCTATAGCATTAATAACAAATCCATTATTACATTTAATAATTGTATTCGGGTTAATATGTTCAGCCAAACATCTGTGTTCTTTAAAAAAAAAAAAAAAAAGGGTTGCCAAAATGTCATTATTTCACGCATCAAAGACCATTACAGGTGCAGAAAGAGAGGATCCAACATGAAGAAGAATATGTGGCATTCCAAAACATTGGTCAGTGTTGGTAATACTGGTTTCAACAGTAGATCAATTAAACTCTCACTGGTTTTTGACAGCCATGCCAACCAACATGCATGCAGCAGAAGATGCACCTGTTCACAGCACAGTTGAGGCTGATTTATACTTAGAAACCAGATCACCTGCGTGTGTCGCAGTGAACTCAAATTTGCCTCCGCCGCCTTCCGCAGATCTGCTGCAGTTCTCCCAAATTGTAGGTGTCCGCAGACAGTACCGCAGACAGGAGGCCTCTGATTGGTCAAACCTACATCTGCTCTACACTGTGTATTTCCTGTTCGGTACCTTACCGGCCTGTTTTGTTTGTATGACCGCCATTGCGGAAAACGACTCGTGAAGTTGGATCAGTGAGAAGAGTGAGGTGCGCAAGAAAGCTGGGACCCTTTTTCCACCTTGATCCCTGCTCTTTTTCGCCCTCATGTGCCTGCGTTGTTGCACAAACTCGCCCCCACTTCCTCGGCTGTATCTAGACCCACAGCTAGTTGGTGATTGTCCCTCTTGCGTTGTGGCGTAGAATAACATAGCGCAGACCACGCTTCAAAATCAGGCATAGATCAAAAATATCTGCAACAAGCCACTGCGACACACTGCTGCAGGGGTATAACCAGCCCTAGTCTGCTCTGATTGGTCTATGACAGGGCAGGTTATTTCTGATTCAGAAATCCAAATCTTTTTTTCTTTTTTATGGAGCAGCCAGAGCATCGTTGTGAACCTTTAGATGTTTTGAAGTTCAGTTTTCCAAATTATTCTCCTAAATTAATACATAATTTTATATATACTTGTATTGACACTACACAAAAAATACTCATATTTTCCACGTTTATAAACCACTAAAGGCAAGCAGTTTATTATTGATTGGCTACCATTATAACAGTTATTGCCATAATTTCTAGACTGATAGAAGAGACATGTCCAAACTTTCAAAGCTGCTGTTCAATGTTTTTATTTACTGAGGCTCTATTGTGAGACTCCTGTCTTATTTTCTGGCCTCTTGAGAATCATAAAACTGTTGTTTCATCAGAACCAAAAAGAAGTTTAAAAGATTTTTGTTTTCTTTGTATTTAATGCATTAAGGAAATGCTGAATTAAAAAAGGAATTATTTTACTATATTTATTAACCATTAAACAAAGGATACATGACTTAATTTTTATCTCCTGCTCCTAATAAAAATTAACTAGGACTGAAACAATAAGACTAATCATGATTTATCAATTATTGAAATAATAGTCAACTAATTTAATAATTGATTAATCGCTAACTGGAGCATAGAGACATGCCTTTAGCTGACAGAGCAACTCACTTAGAGCAGTAATTATATCAAGATTTAAAAAAAACACATAAGCATTTTGCATTTAAGAATAAAAAAAAAAAAGTCAATCAATATGCTTTATCTAGAACTCAAGTGAAGTTTCACATGGTTTAATTTCATTAAAAGTCTTCTTTAAGGAATCTTTGGCTATCTGATTATTAATTGAAAAAATAATCAACAGATTAATTGATTTACAAAACAATAATTAGTTGCAATCCTAAAGTTAACAAAATTATATATTCACCGCCGTCAAAATTGATCTTTTATGAATTCTCTGAGCTTTTCTAAAGAGAAATTAATATCCCTTTTACACCATTATAACCTGCCTTCCTCTTTTCCTTCATTAAAAAAAGACCAGACACTTTTGCAAACACATTATTTTGTTTTCTTATCCCATCTTTAATTCTTAAAGCAAGCTTTTTATTGTTTTCTTAGGAGCTAATGCATTTATAACATAAGTAAACATACCAATTTCATCACTGTCATCGTCTTCATCACTCTGGTCGTCATCTTCATCATCGTCATCATCATCCCCATCCTCCTCCTCTTCCTTTATAGTGTTCTTGACTGCCATATAGACCATTTTGTCCCGACCAACTCCCAACCTGCCAGATGATGCTGCCTCTAGATCAGGATGGCCGTTCTGGTAATCATCTTCTGTTATTACCTCTGTTCCTCCTGAACACGTAAAGATCATTTTTATCATAAGTCAACATTCAATGTATTTGCTTTATGATTTTATGTGGCTCAAAAGAGTTTGTGTCTTACCTAAATCATCATCTGCTTCAGCTTTAAAAATGTAGACTTTAATGACTTCTGACTCCTCTTCCTCTTTGATTTCCTTGTCTTCCATAACTTCTGTGCTGATCTCCAGAGGCGTGTCTCCTATGTCTAACTTCTCTCCCACCTCATCAACTTCAATGACACAGAAATCAGTAGTTATGCCACAATAAATACAAAAGTGGGAGCTGTTTCAGTTGTGTTAACGTGTGACGGACGATCTTACGGGAGATCATGAGGTAATCCTCTGAGCTACTTCTTGCATCATCATCCTCATCTGTCTGCAGGGGAACCTCTTCTGTCGGCAGCTGTTGATGGATTATGGTCTCTGCGCCGGCTTCCGCCACCATCAACCCTTCCGACACCAACTGGTGATCAAGCGTATTTTCCTGGTGTTCAGACAGCAGCTCTGCCACAAACACCTGGTCTTGCATGTCATCGTGGTTAGAGTCTTGGATAAGGTCTGCTGTAAGAACGTGGTGATGATGAGCTTCCAAAGCCTCCTCTATAGCAACCTCTGTCCCCAGGATATTATCAGGCATGATCACACTGTGTCCAGTGGGGACCATGTCTTCACTCTCCATTTCATGGGCCTCTACAGCCTGAGCCTGCAGACTTTCTACTACATCCACCTCCAGTCCTTCAACACCATCAGCTTCCAGGCCGTGGACTTCTACTTCTTCCTCAAGGCCTTCGACGACATGAGCTTCCAGGGCCTCAACGTCCACCTCTGCTTCCAGGCCCTCAACCACGTGTGCCTCAAGACCCTCAACTTCAACCTCTCCTTCCAGGCCTTCCACAACCTGAGCTTCCAACTCCACCACGTGTGTCTGAAGGCCTTCGACAACTTCAGCTTCCAAGCCTTCCACGTCTGCATGTAAACCTTCAACCACTTCAGCCTCCAGTCCTTCTACCACTTCGGTTTCCAGGCCTTGAACAACTTGAGTTTCCAGACCCTCTACCTCTAATTCATGCTCAAGGAGGATCCCCTCGTCCGTCATGACATCAGACAGAAGCATGCCCTCTGGTACTGACACCACAATGTGCTCTCCATCGATGTGAGCTAAACCCCCCATGCCTGCAACTGCAAGAAAAAGAAACAAAACGAGTCAAATGCCTGAGAGGATGTATTATATTTTGTTGTTCACCAATAGCACAGATATGCAACCTGTGGCTCTATGGACCCTCTACAAAGGCTCTTAAAAGTGGATGAAAACTATAAAAAATCAACTAATGGTTTTGACTATAGTATATTAACAAGTACTATTCTTAAGAGCCATAGCAGTTTTTTAAAGAACATTTGAATTTAATTTTCCCTACAGACTGACATAAAAAGAAATCATAATTTTTTTCAGATCTATATCTCTTGCCAATAGCTTGAAAACAATGTTTTTTTTTTTCCCTTTGCAAAAATGTTACTAAATAGAACAAAAGTCAAAATCAATTCCTCCTCTTTATGAAAAACATAAATTCTTTGTCCTTATTTTAAGATATAAAAATGTAAATAAACCTTTCTGTTGTTTGAAATAGCAACAGATATTTACTACAAATAATAAGTTCAGGTTTTATTTACAGGTGATGTATTATTTGCAGCTCTAAACTTTTTTTATGTAGCTGGGCCCAGGGTAAAATGGCACTTACATTAGAGTAGTTGAAGACTTAAAAAACTAATTCCACAAGAAAATTTAAAATATTCAATACTAACATGTAAAACAACTAGCGATGCTCCAATGCAACTTTTACTTGCTGATATAATACCAATATTGCAGCTTTGAGAATGAACAAATACCGACATTGACCAGGTGTGATATTAGCACAAATTACGCAGGCTTTTATTATTCATTATATACTGTAGGCTTAACCAAGTAATATTACTAAAATGGGAAACAAAATTCAACAACAGAAAGGTTTGAAAACAACAGACCCATGTAAAATTACCCAATGAGTTATAGAGGTTTTTAATAATAGCCGTGTTTCTCTCAACATGAAAAATATCAGATGTGCCAGTCGATAAATTCCAATATTAGTTCTTTGGCTAATATCAAACCAATATCGGATAATAATATTGGATCAGGAAATCCCTAAAAGCGGGTTTATATTAGAAACCTCTACAGGGAGTTAACTAAATCCTCTCATCAGCATTTTGAATTTCCATTAAGTCAATTTTGTACAAGGAAACTGTTCATTCCTTTCTCACATAAACATTATGTTTTTCTTCACCTTGCTTTTCCTGCTATGTGAAATTTGAATGCCTTTTTTTCATCTTTTTACAACCCACCTTATCTAGTTTTACATTTCAAGAAACAATAATGCTGAAAAGTTATTTCACTAAATTGCTCTAAGATATCTTGTAGTCTTTTTCTATTAATTCAGAATGACATTTTTCAGACATCATGGAATAAAATAATATATATATAACTGCAAGTTAATCTTACAAATTACTAGGTTAAAGACGGAAGTATTCTTCTGAACCGCCTACCAAAATCTTGCATGATCATAGCATGGGGCATCTTCAGCTCCTGGGTGTGCAGCTCCAATACTCCCCCTCCTTGATCCATGTCTTCACTTTGTAAAAAAACTGAAACATCATATTACACATATCAAAATGTTTTTGCTTTGTTGCCATGGCTTTCTTGTGGTTAGTTGACATTGTTAAAAAGTATAATAGGTCATTTAGATGTAGTAAATTGTAAGGCTGTGAAACTGTACTCAGCCCCAGATACATACCTTCACATTTAGTAATAACACATTTACAATAAAACCAACTGGATAGATGATCTGCTTTGTTCCATGAAGCTTAATCACCCTGAAACAAAAGAAAACAGATACCAAAAATTAAAAGCGTAGTTCTTCTATAAATTAAAACCTGTGTAAAAATCGCTTTGGTTAGGTTTGTTTATATGCTGGTGTTAAACAAATAACATTAAATAAAAATCCTTGTTCTTGTCATTTCGGGTTGAAGAGTTGTTGTTTTTGAACGAGGGCTCCCTCTGTTGTTAGTTAAGAATACTACATGCAAAATTCGTCAGCCTTATACACCTGGACCTTGTTGGGCTTGATGGGCAGAGCCCCGTACAAACAAAGGACAGTCCTGCTCACTGTGCTGGCTGACGGGCAGCTGATCTTATAGCATTCGGATGATATTACTTTATTGTTTGTTTTGCACGGAAGGCAATGCTGTACATAATTGCCTACTATACGATTTCTTAATGTCTGTGTTGTTTGTGCATTTTAAGTATAAATGTGAAACGACACCCTTCCGTGATTAAAAAAATAAAACATAACCTTTAGCACTCACATTTGCGTTAATAAAACTAGAGCATCGAAACACAATATATAACATGTTAATAGTTTATGGCTACAGCTCAAACCACCGCAGTTATGCAATGGATAACAAGGGGGAAACCGCCCTCCACCCAATGAAGCTAACTAGCAAGCAAGCTAAAAGAAAGTCTTCAAGCGCCATTTTGTTTTAGCATTAAGGCTAACCCTCTGGAATCTTCTACCCGAATAAATATGTATTTGCGCAACGCTACACTTGAATGTAAAACATGCTGGTGAAAAATGTAAACACGAGGAATCAATCTATATGCACTGTATTATTTTCCAAATGAGCATTGCGCTGTAATTTTCGAACAGACGTTCGTCCTTTAGGCTAGCTAGCTTGCTAAGCTAGTCGGAGCAGCTTGTGCCGCATTATCTTCCATGTTGTTTCTCGAATAAGGCCCGCTACGTTTGACTGGGCCTATGTGTCCTATTCCCCGTGCCTCTGCGGTTGATTTGAAATATTTTTACCTGATAGCTTCGTCTCCCGACTCTATCGGTGAGTCTCCCCCTTGACGAATTTGTCTGTTATTATTTTGGTTTATTTTTGACGGTAAGCTAAGTGCGGCCTGCAGGTTTTGGATTCCCGGCCACTCTTTGCTAGGCCTCGGCCAATCAGCTTGCTCCCTGACAAGCAAAGGGAGGGCGGGGTGGGGGGGCAGACAATGCGTGGCCTCGTTTACCGCTGATCCCTTACTATTTGCGTCATGCATAAGAGAGCAGTTGCATTAAAACAATCCTTGCCGTAATTGAAACATTTAATTAGAATAGTTACGCCAACTGAATATAGAAACATTAAATCCAGAATCTGGTAGACAATAAAGTTAATGTCCCCCCCTGCGCTGCTCAGAGTTTGAAAGCAGAGATGAGGCCTGTAGGCCATTTTGTCACAGGGGGTGGGGGGGGTAGCATAGAGAGCTTCATCCTGCAGCCACACTCTGGTTTCGGCTACAGAGCCTCCATAGCCTACAGAAGAGTTAGTATCGAGATCATTACAATCACAATGCAACCTTTCATCAAAATATACACTTTGAAATTGACAATGTCCCGTAAAATAAAAAAGTGAAAGAGTAAAACTTTTTTTTTTTTTTTTTGCAGTATATAAATAACACGTTTTATCCATTGAGAGATTACACACTAAACTTGAACCTTTATTTAAGGAGGAGGATTAGGGCCACTGAGAGACAAAAAAAGTTGACTGATTTTTAAATTTTATTTCAGTTTAATATAGGGAAAAAGTCAGAATTTTGACTTTAATCTCAGAATTCTGACTTTTTCTTCATAATTCTGACTTTAATCTCAGAATTCTGAGTTTTATTTCTCACAATTCTGACTTTTTTTTCTCATAATTCTGACTTTTTTCTCATAATTCTGACTTTTTTCTCACAATTCTGACTTTAATCTCACAATTCTGACTTTTTCATCATAATTCTGACTTTAATCTCAGTATTATGAGTTTTATTTCTCACAATTCTGACTTTTTTTCTCATAATTCTGACTTTTTTTTTCTCATAATTCTGACTTTTTTCTCATAATTCTGACTTTTTTTTCTCATAATTCTGACTTTTTTCTCATAATTCTGACTTTTTTTTCTCATAATTCTGACTTTTTTCATCACAATTCTTTTTTCTCAGAATTAATCAAATAGACCCCCCAGTCACTTAAAAAGTTTCCTAAATGCATAATTTTTGACCTCATCTCTTCCTTCTTGGTGCCAATCTACATTAAGAACCAAAATCAGATTTTTTTCCCCCACAGAATTCTGACTTTAATCCCAGAATTCTGACACTATTCTTAGAATTTTGGATCTTAATGTAGATGGGCACCATACAGGAAGAGATGAGGTGGAAAATGATGCAATTAGGCAACTTTTTACATGCCCGAGGGGTCCCCGGTGATGCTATTTGATTAATGGAAGAGCAGAAGGTGATAAAACAAGAGAGCTAGTTTAGTCTCTGAAACAGACATGGCTACGGCTTAATGCTAACATGTTTGTTAGCTGTCAGACTTCAGTCAGAATTCTGAGAAAAAGTCAGAATTTTGACTTTTTCCTCATAATAACTGAAATAAAATGTAAAAATCAGTTAACTCTTTCTTGTTTTTTCAGTGGCCCTAATCTTCTTCCGTACATTTCTGCAGCTTGGCGGTTCTCCAAGTTGTGTCCCAGGCAGAAATAAAAACAAAAACACTTTTTTTAATTAATGCTGCACTTACTAGACCCAAAGACAAACTTACAAAAAATTAGATGCAAAATAGATGCATTATTATTTATATAATATACATTTTGATTTTAAATTAACTATTTTTGGGATATGTCCTTTGTCCCTCTGGCAGATTTTGGACTTTCAGTCCCTCATATGACTGAATTTAAATTTGATTTAAAAGAAAATTTATTGACAAATGGAACAGAAATTAACTATTTTGTTTAAAAAATATATATAATCTGCTTGACACATATATCAATATTTTATTTTTCATAAAAGGAAAACCTTTCCATAGGTATCACTGTCCTTCCCACCACAACATGTAATTTTTAATTCTTTCTTTCTTTTTAACCTTTCAGTTGTCATGTGACAGGGACTCTAATGGCAAGATAACAGGATTAAAATGAAAATAAGGTCCTATCAATGTAGAGTTGATTTAAAAAAATACTCCTTTAGATTGTGTATTTTGGGTGCTTCCTCTAAAACACAGATCAGCATGCTAATATGTCATGAGATTATGAAGAATTGCTAAACATTGTTTTATTCCTTACAGTAATTTCCACCGCTTTGTATAATATGTATAAATTATATTTATGTAATTTTATTACAACTACCACTTAATTTTTCCAAACTTTGCAACGAAGTAGATCAAATCTAAATATTTCTAAAATATGTGTTAGATTTCCTGAAAAACATCAACCAAATTAGATTTTTGTTGGAGGATCACCTATCTATAGGATGCAAACAGTAGAGTTTGTATAACTAAGGAATTTAGATGCGGTCCTAAGCTGTATATGACCAAAACACAATTTGGGGGCTCGTCCACCTACTATAAATCACGAGAACTCAAGTTCTCTTGTAGAAAATCTTTTTTTTTTCATCAAAATGTTTGTGTTAAAGTAGATGTAATGCCATAGTTCTCCATAATTGATAGATTAGGAAAGTTTGCGATTTTGTAACTAATTTGTAAATTTTATAGGTTTGGCCATATAAAACAACCTTCTAAATCTGTTTATCTACTTTTTTGTTTGTTTGTATATTCTACCTTTCGGCGAATCTACATGTTACCATATGTTTGTAACTAGTTACAGCTAGTACTTATCCTCCAAGGAGCGATAAAGGATATTTTATTCTGTATTTCATTTCAGTGATCTCTGAGAGAAAAAATATCATCTGAATGTGATCAATGTTATCTTAACCTCAGAATACGACTAATTATTGGATTATATTTATGCATCACACCACTCTAAATATATCTGTGATGGCATTTCCATTTGAATAAAAATGAGTAAGTGTTTAGCCTACGATACAGATATGACAACCTCATGTTACTTCAGTGGTAACTGGTAAATTCAACTAAATAAAATACAGTGGTGAGGATTAATGTTGTATTAAAACATGTCTTCCAAATTAATACCTTGCTCTCTATTTGTAGAAAATTACAATAAAAGTTGTCTAAGTCTAGATAGGGGCAAATTACTTTTGCAGTGACTAACAGAGAACAAAATAAATGTTCAAAGTACTGAACATTTTTCAGTAGAGCCTAAAAAACTGCATGTGAGACAAAAATCTGACAAACCTTTGGGGACCTACTGCTCTTTTTTTTTTCTTTTGGATTTCCTTCTGCTTTTTGGACAGTTCTAGATTAAAAAAAACATAATTTAGGAGAAATACATTTCTAAATTAGAGAAGTGGTGACCTAATGATTATAGGTGGGCACTTGTGTCCTTTGCCTGGAAGTCTACCAGTTCCCTGGTTTTAATCCTATAACTGTTACTCCGGGTGAGGAAGAACTTCGGCCCAAGAATGCTCCAAAAGCAGTGCAGTGTAGCAGCCCACAGCTCACTGAAAGAAAAGCTTAAATGCAGCAGAAAAGCTTCCTGGAGTGGACAAAAAGATATAATGAAAGAAAACGATTAAATAATAATCTCCAGATGTGATATTTATGTTCAAATTTTAGTTTATCCAAATAAAATTCTGGAAGACGAAATTTATATTCCACTTTTTACTTTGAACTAAAAACAAAAACAACTTCTAGCTATTTCTGATTTTTGTTGTACAATCTTAAAAGTGCATTTGTACACATTGATTTGATATATTGAGATTGTTACACTTTTGTTTATACTAATGATAACATGTATTCATAGACTGTAAAGCGTAAATAAGAAGCAGGTAACGCCCAAAAATAACCAATGAGTCACTCACAGCTTCAGGGTAGATTTTATTGTCATCTTTTTTTAAATCACAGCTCCTGAATTTCAGAGGCACTCTTCATGAAGGTGCATAGCTGAATAAGGCACAAGGCCTCTGTGCATAATCGTTTTCTTGAATGCAGTGTTTTCACAAAAAAATCAGAGGCCTTTATTCCACCTTCAGATATGCCGCAAAGATCCCTGTGACGACATGTTCAGTACCTTCAGCTTTTTAGAGTTCTTAAGAGAAGAGTCGCAGCCGTTACGCACCTTGGCACAAACTGTACTTCTTTTCAGGAATAATTAATAAGGGCAGTGTGGTTTACAAGAGTTGCGCTGCTGTGTGTAGGCATGTAACAGAACACAAACACTACACAATTCACAATGTTTCACTCAAACATTTAGTCTCCACAGATCAGCATTGGGAAACGTGGAAGATTTGTCACACAGCAGTTAAGACGACGATGAGAAAAGGCTTATGGAGCAAGGGGAAAACAACAAAACCCAGCATGCAATGCTTTAAACTTCCATCTAGGTATTCAAATGTACAAACCAGCAAAATCTTCATTTTTGTTTTTTTTGCCTTCATATCAATTACAGCAACAGTGCAGAAAAATGACCCCTAAAATACCAACAGCTTCTCAAAATCACCATAGAAAAATATGTTTAATTGACACAAACATGTGTATCTATATTTATATATATATATTTTTAGGAAATCCAGAGTTGGTCCACGTAACTAACAGAGTGTGCCTGTGCAGCTCCACGTCTTCCTACACATCCTCTCCTTGTGTGGGTTGACAATGTATCATGCAAAGGGAGGAGATTAACAAGGACTCCAGTGCAGCCCAGGGATCCAGCCTGAAAAAAGGGACTGAGAGGTTCTGTGACACTCTTAGGGACACAGTGGTTGAGTTTCTTCATATAAGAGAAGGACAGGTCAGTGTTTCAGGGGGAACTCAGTAGCAGCCATCTTTCCAAGATTCATCTGAGATTTTAGTCATGCCTAAATACCTGTGAAATAAAAAGAACGGTTAGATTCAATATGCTAATCCTCCATCGTATTTTAACCCATTCCCTTCCAGCCACTGACCTCCTGGAAGGCTGTGAGAGTTTGCTTCTTGTGCCGGCAGATGAGGCAGCCTGACCACGCTCCGACGCAGGCCTTCCTCCCCCGACGGAGGCCCTTCCAGGTACGTAGCCACCTCCGTTCACAGAGCCCGAAGACTGCACCCTGCGACCAACTGTCGTAGGATGCGACTGGATAACTGGGAGACCTCTGGAAGACTGACGACCAGCTGGTATGGAGCCTACCGGGTTTACGGCTTTGACAGGAGTTCGCAACGTGAGCGGAGACTGACCGTTGCTCCGCAGGCGACTGCAGGCCATACCTAAAACAGCAAAGTGAGGAAAAAGATTAACATTTTCAGGATATACATTCAGTTCTTTTGATTATAGGGAAACTGGTGAGAGAGGCATGGAAGCCCATTTCTGAGACTTGAAAGTAATAAACTAACACAAGGAATGTGATATTGATGAGATTTGAGTGATAAATATGACTTTCAAGTTAATTATTAAAAAGTTTAAAGTTATAATTGTAAGTTTCATAGTCATCATTTCTAAAGTTATAGTTTTGAATTTTAAGGCATCAGGGTTCCTACGGCATAAGGCAAGTTCAATTCAAGACTTGTTAAGACTTTTTAATGCCACTTGAAATAAAAATTCAAGACCAAATTCACAAGAAACAAGAAAAAACTGCACTAATGTTTCAAATTTTGAAAAACTTCCCATACAGAAAGAAAGCTAAAAACACACAAATGACAGATATATTTGAACAATTATTTAACTGAATTCATAAACTTTGTTTTAGCAGGGAACAAAACAAATCAGTTTTAAAGCCACAACATAACCAGTGCTAAGTCTTTTTTGCATCTATTTTTCTTTGTATTGTTTTCTTAGTATGTTTGATTTGGTGATAAGTGGAGGCGTTGCAGAGACAAGGGTGGAACTAAACTGAGAAATACCGGCTGTTTCTCGGTAACTCCATTTTGACGCTTTGTGTTTCGTGCTTCGCATGCGACTCCACTGCCTTAATTCCCATCGTTCCGAGCTTGAATGACTTCTTGCACAAAATCCACTGAGCCTCATGTATGTTCCCTGGTTTTAGCCATGGAGAAAACTCTTGGCTGGAGCCAATTTTGGTTACATTTACACTTGCTCATATTTTCCAGACAAAAAGTTAATGGTGCATCTCCCAAATGTCCCGGCCCGTCAACGTTTTATTGGTTCCGCTATCGGGACGGAACCAATAATGGCGAGTCGTTATTTTTTTTATAAAAAAAAAAAAAGCTCAATTTTAATGATTTATTTAGATTACAAAAATAAATCATAATAAAAATAATCCTATTTATGATGTTTTAAAAATTAAGACCTACGAAAGACTGATTTAAGACATTTTAATACCAATTAAGGCTTTAGTTTTATTTTGAAGAATTCAATGCCTTTTAAGACTTTTTAAGGACCCGTGGAAACCCTGGGCATAATGAGGAGATTTAAAGTTTAAATTATGAGCTCAGATGTCATAATTTTGACTTTCAGAATAATAATGATGAACTTAGACATTTTAAATGTTTTTTTGTTTTTTCTTCAGCTTTTATTGTCATTCATTGAAATAAACTCTCTGTATTTAACACATCTCCTTGTTGAGCAGTCGGCTGCCATTGTGCAGCGCCTGGGGAGCAGTGTGGGGTTGTTGGGGTCTTCGCTCAGGGACCCAGGGTGGCAGTCTGTGGGAGTGGGGCTGGAACTCAGAACATCTGAATTTAAGCACAATACCCTAACCAATAGGCCGTCACACCCCCCCTTACTATCCCTTATGATTTAAAAATGAGAATAATTTTTTCAAAGTCATATTTATTGAATACAGTTATAATTATGAACTAGGAAGTCGTTATTTTGACTTGCAAAGTCATAGCTATGAGATTTAAAGTCATTGATATGTGATACCTGACTTTTATACTCTTAATTGCGAAATACCGTGTGCCTTTATTTACTTTCTAGGGGCAGAAATGGGCTTGCATAGACAGAGAGGGAACAATCCTCAAAACAAAACATCTATTTGAACCTTTCTATACTGGCGTGTTACAACATCAAGCTTCATGTTTTCTTTGGAATCTTAGTCTTACTGTTAGAAACTGATCCAACATCTCATGGTCAAGTATCTGTTTTTGCTATTCAGTGGCAACATGCCCATCATGATGCCGCCACCATCGTGTCTCAGACTGAGCATGTGGCTAATTTCACATAAAACAAAAGGATATTATGTTTTGTCTCACCAGAGTCCAGTCTTCCACATTTTCCTTTACACGTTACATGACATGATATCAAATATGAGTGCTTTCCCTTTAACAATTGGTTCATTCCTGGGTCCTTTTTAAAAAGGCTTGATCTGCGAAATTCTATTTCCCCTTCATGGACCTGAGCTGAGGGTCTCTGCAGCTCCTCCACAGTCAAAGTCATCTTCTCAGTTTGATACTAGTTTTCCCATCAGAATATCACTGCTATCTTTGGACATGAATTAAGAATTAAACAGTTCCCAATTTATGCCAATAGTTTAACTCTTGATTACATGAAAAAAAACAAAGAAAATCCAACCAAACCATTTATTATTTTAATTTTCATTTCTCACAAACCCATCTCATGTTGGCTACGTCATTAAAACCCCATGTAATGAGGTTTGTGGGTTTTTTTTTCATTTAAACAGTTTGAATACTGTTGAAGGGTCCTGTTAGTGCGACTCTTGTGTCATATATGGGAGTTGTACACAAGCTTAAGAAGCTTAGGGCAATTCTGGATTAGCGAAATAATAATAATAAAAAAAAAGTCAGAGAAAGGAGGATGGAAGCATCAGAGATGCTTATGCAACTGAATCTGGTCGTGGCTGAGTCATGCATGTCAATACAGGCAGTAAATAAAATCTATTTTTGTCAATGTTACAATAAGAACAGATCCTATTTTGTCAGAAAAAAAGAAGTATGTTTCAGTGGTATAACAGTCTTTTCAGGTAAAAGTGATGGCACCATCATTAAGCATGATGAGGGCTGCTTATCTTAGCATCCATACTGCAATGTGAGCATGCACAGCGGTTCTTTTGCAGGATGTGTGATGCTAAAGCTTTATTACAAGCTTTGTATTTTGCACTGCCCATCTAACTGGGAAGTCTTTTTTTATATTGAATTATTCCTGGAAGCATCCACATATTGATAGAAATTTATTAAAAATTCATTAAAAAATGGGATGCAGTCATTCTCCCTGAGGGTTTTTTGCATTCTCATGGCCATGCACCTATCAGGAAAGGTCCTGTTTGGAGCGAGGGATGGGGTAAGAGGGCAGGGTTACCTGTGGAGGGGGAGCGGGTCAGGTGGGACATGCGGTTGCCAGAGCTCTGGAGGTTAGCCTCCATGCTGCGGCTGTTCCTGACCGCTTCCAGGGAACGTAGGCTGGTACGGGGAGCCAGGTTAGGCATGCTGTGTCTCAACTCCTCTGCAACCACACACAAGGTATTTAACAGCTGAATAAACATCCTCCCACCTACAGAAACCTTCCCAGGAATATTTTGGGCCCCCAAAGCCTACCTTCACTTTTAGCAAATTTGAGCAGCTCTGCGCTGGGACCCTGCAGAGAGCGTCTGGGCGTTCTTGCTCGTGGCGCCCCTAGTCGGCTACCGTACTCCTGCCCGTGGTTGGAGGTGGAAGGAGAGAGGCAGCGAGGGGAGCCCAGCGGCGATGGTGTGAAGCGATGACGGCGCTGGGGAGCCGACGAGAGTTCGTCCTCTTCGTCTTCCAGGCTGTATGTGTCAAACTCCTGGTCGCTGTACGTACCGCCACGGCGCAGGGACTGCAGAGACGTTGTGGAGCTGCGGCGGGACGCAGAAGCTGAGCTGGAAGCATAATCCTGCCTAAGACCTGTCAGCAAAAAAAGGATAAGTCATTCAAGCAAGAAAAAAAAACTGAAGAAGAAACTATGTTTACAAGACTCACTCTCTTCCTGAAGACGCGCCATGATCTGCACGTCGGTGAGATCCTGTAGCTTGTAGCCCATAGAAATGGAGTCATCTGAGGTACTGAGCTCGCTGTCTATGGAGGACTGGGAGCTCAGGGCTGAATGCATGTTTGGGACACCTGAAATAAAAGGGAGTGATACTAATTACACGAGTTAAACATTAAAACCATGAGAGCTACTGAGAGCTTCTCATATCAAGGAAAGCAATAAATAAAGCACTCAGCCCCAAAGAAGCAAACAATGTTTCACTAAACTTTGTTATCCTGAACACAATCTTGCAAAAGAAAAAAACAAAACAAAAAAACATCACAGGATGATTTTCACAACAGAGAAGAAGCAGGAAGTTGGTGTGAAACTAAAAGAGTCGTTACTGATGAAACGCTGGATGTTGTAAAAAAAAAAAAAAAAATTTACCCCATGATAACGGAGTGAAGAATTCTATTAATGCACTGATTTAAGATGTTCCTCTTCAGTTTAATGATGAATCATTTTCAGGCACTTTGAGATCTCAGACAACCTTTTCAGGATGATACAATGAGCTGCTAAGATACCAACAATGATAACTAGTGTTGCGCCGATGGCATTATTTTGGCCCCGATACCAGTACCCGATACCAGGCTGTGCAGTATTGGCCGATACCGATACGATCTGTTTAAAATAGATGTGTGTGTGTGTATATATGAAGAACTGCATACTACTTAGATGTAAAATAATTGCCATCATGGCTTTGTCAAGCTGCTGCATTCCTTTGTGAAGCAGGAAAAAGACTAATACAAAGTGAATCCAGTAGAACTTTTTATTGCCTACCTGGAATGGGTAACAATAGTTGAATAAACTTTTGGCTCTCAAAATGGTATCAGTGCCCTATTTGTCTGTAATACCGATAGCAGCATTTTAGTACTGGATCTGGCCCTGCATGATACTGGTATCAGTGCAACAATAATAATAACAAGCAAAACAACTGGTTACAGCTACAGTGTTTACAGTACCTTGAAAAATATTCCGTTATTGTCCTGTTAAAACAACAAACTAGGATGTAGTTTGGTCAGATTGTATGTAATAGTCTTAAACGAAATTATGAAATGGAAGAAAATGGAAACATGGTTTTCAGTAAGGCTGAATTAATTACATCTGCTTTTTTTCTATAATCTTTTGGTTTCTGTTAACACCAGAATTTCTCCATTGTGGGAAAATAAAGGGATTTTCTATTCTATAAATTAATTACAGTTTTAAAAAAATACATTTTTGCATTACATTACTGCAGAGGGTCTCAACTTTGGCAATATTACATTTAACAAGACCGCATTTTACATTTAACAACTACAGCAATTAAGGTGGTAGTAATAGGTTTAATGGGGGCTTGTTGCCACAAAAAAGGAAAGAAAAATATTCAGCTAGCATGCAGATCCATGCAGGCGAGTAGAAGTTACCACTTTTCCCAAACAAAAGTAGCATTAAAGTCCTGCAACAATGGACTGTGGACAAGCAAGCTTTAATGGTCACGAAAAAACTGAAACCCTGAAGTGACACACGTGCTTTTGGTTAGTGCAAAGAAAAATAGAAATAAAATTGCTTTAGTATAAAAAA
Organism: Cyprinodon variegatus; assembly: GCF_000732505.1. Classification (NCBI taxonomy): domain Eukaryota; kingdom Metazoa; phylum Chordata; class Actinopteri; order Cyprinodontiformes; family Cyprinodontidae; genus Cyprinodon; species Cyprinodon variegatus. The sequence goes on from NW_015150689.1 coordinate 631,495, forward strand.
AAAATCACAATTTTTAATCATAATTTTTTGCAAAACTGTTCAGCCCTACTTTTCAGAATCATTTAATTTTAGAACTAAAGGACCTCTACTCTGAAAGTTTTATATACATAAACTAAGGTGGGCCATTGCAATGCGCCAAAGTGTGCAAAGTGCAAAAATACCCTCTAAGCTGCTATGAACTAAACCTCTGCACCATTTTTTGACCTTTACTACTGTTTTCCACAGCAGCTTTACTCTAGAAAGATTAAAGCACTCATGGGGCTCCCTGGCTGATAAACAAATAAGATTTGGATAAAAACAAAACATGTTGCATAAAAGATCCCCTATTAAACAGGATCACATGTTCAAGTTGATGCAAAAATGGGAAGGTGAGAAACATCCAGCCTAAAGATTTAAAAAATAAAATCTAGAAATATAAGAACATTCAACCATTTTCTTTACCCTGTTAGGAAAACAACATATTTTCAAAGACAATATCGGTTTTCTTTGTTTGTTTTCTCACTCATTTTAATGTCTGTCTATAAAAAAACATTTCAGTAATCGTAAAACTGATGACCTTAATCAGGGATGCAAACATAAGATGATTGCTTAAGTCGCTTGCCATGCAATAGGTTACTGATTACCAGAGCAACTTTAAGGATGTCCTTATTTGACTAGTTATCTGCAGTATCAGGAGATAAACAGTTACCAGGCAGAAACAAGAAAATCAGTCTGGAAAATATGCAAAAGATTTTGAAAATTAGTTTCCAGTGCAGGCAAGCACAAAGTAAAGTGGGTCAACGTGCAAAAAACCAAAGTTTAGCTTCTCAAAAGTTGACACCGTGGAGAGTTTTAATCAAACTGGCAACCACTTTTATTTCAGAGAACCCTGTTACATCATTCCCACTGGTGAAGCAGTGTGTTAATGTCATGCCATACCTGAGCCGCCACAGGTTAGTACGGATTTGTTAGTTGATTTTTGGTACCCAGGAGAGATCAGGCCAGAGCTGGCCGAGCCTGCCTCTGACGGGCTGCAGTACACGTTTCTCCATCGAGACGCTGCAGAGGACAGGACAGAGATGAACAGTCTACGAAGGAAGCTAGTAGTACTGGATTAACACATCACAAATTATTCAGCATGTTTAAATTATCAAGTCTTGCTCTTTGCCTTCAGGTTGATGTTTTAAAAGGGTAGCAGGCCTGGGAATGGGGGAAGGTAATCCAATCTGACCCATGACTGTATGTGATTGTTCTGCTGTGGTGTGAATAGCTTTGTTGTTCAGGTTTTACAGCAGCCACCGAGTCGAAACTGAGCGCATGATTAAAAATGAATGCATCCTGTTGGATCAGATGCAAACTTTCTAGCATCCACTCTGAATCCCACTATTCAGGCTTTGTCACAGAACTTAAAGCGTTCAGTGAAGCCGCAACGGAGCGGAAAACTGTAAGTAAGAGAACAAGACAGGAAGAAAAAGCCAATCTATGGAGTGAATTCTATTGTTGGCAGCAAGGGACACATTTTGTAAATGAAAATAAAAACAAAAAGCAGTATAGAAGTGAAACTTTGGAACACAAATTCTAATAATAAAGGGAGTAAATTTGCTGTTTTCTCAGATTTTGTTTCATTCAATTCTTTTTTTATGTGTTGTAGATTTTAACTCAGTTTCAACCAGACAAAAAAACTTGAAGAAAAAAAAGTATATAAAAAATAAACAAATACAGTTAAAAAAAATATATATATATATTATATAAAAAATAAAAATGGGAACTTGAAATAATAAAATCTGAGAAAACATCAAAGTTTCTTTCTTTCTTTTCTTGATAGAAATGCTTTTCAATTTTTTTTTTTCCATTGACAAAATTGCAGCCTTTGCTTGCAGCAATAAAGGAACAAAATCCTCTCATTGCAAATATTCAGGTTTAAATTTCTTTGTTTTTTTGTGCCTCAGTTTCAACGCAACAAAAACATGAAGCTTTTTTTTCTTTTGTAAGAGACGTACTCTGGTCCAAACGATTTATCAGTGTCCGACAAGCCATTTCCGTCTCCGGGCTGCGATGGTCGAGGGCCTGGCGACACCACTTCAGCGGCGAGTCTGGACCTTGCTCTGCCACTTGCTTTCTAGGAGAAACATACAACCTGAGGGAGAGAAGGGACAGAGAGGAAAGGGTTAAACTGGAGAAATAAGAGCATCTGACTTACACAGACCCATGTAATTAAAAAACATTAAAAACAAAATAAAACAGCAAAAACAAAAGTATCAAATAAAAAAAACTAGATGCACTTCTTTTACATTCAGAGACATTTTTTAATTTGCTGTCCGGGTCAGTAGGTTAATAAACACAGAGAATGAGAGAAACATCTATTCAGGACATATCAGCTATAGATTTCTGTGGCTTGCTGTTGGCATTTCTTCTGTGGTGTCTAACAAAAACGCCTGTGAAGTTTGTGCGAGCTTTGAAGTGCTGATCTTTTCAGCTAAGATACACAACAGGGCCTGGACAGACAGGTTCCGTAGAAATCAACTGCAAATCGTCTTCCCATTAAGCAAACACAAAAGGTCCCGTTTCCCAGCAGAGTGAGCAACAATGAGGGGAGCAATATTCAGGTCACACACCCTGCCAGAGCGCTTGTAGGGGGGAGGTGGGGGTATGGGGATGAGGGAGAAGAGGCTTCCTACACAGAAACTCTGATTGTTTTGGATCCATTCAAACTGCTCACCAGGTAAAAAGCTACTGACAAAACAAAACCACATCAAATACTAAACGTATTTTGAAAGGGTGTGCTGGGCGTCTGCAGCGATTAAAATGTTGCACAAGGTAAACATGGAGGAAGTGAAGTAATCTCAGCTGCCTCATGATCAGCAGGTTTATTCATAAAGCTTATATAATAAAACATGACGTCTGAGGACCATTTGTGGAGTTAAAACACTCAAAAAAAACTTTATATTAATCAGAGAAGCAGCTCTTGTTTAATCTGGCAGAACTACTATAATCCACAATTTATCTACGGAATTAATGTAAGTCTTTACTCCAAAAATCTGTTCTTTGTTTTAATGCCTTAAAAGGATGAAACATTGGAAGACACCACAGAGAATGATGTCTAAAATAACCAAGAGCCATATAAAAATAACAAAAACAACATTGTGGAAGCAGGAGCACCGGTCAGTATTAAACTCTTCAGCCCCACATGCAAAGTACAGGGTGTGGTATAAGACTAACCCTGCACATCACGCTGTATCTAGTGCCTTTAGGGGAAACATGGTGTTGGAAGCATTATGCTGTGGTGACAGTTTTCCTCAGCAGGAACAGGGGAGCAGGTTGGAAGTGCCGGGGCAATCCTGGCAGAAAACCAGTTAATTAAAAGGATGGAAAAGACAGAGGATGCAATGAAACAAATTGTTTTCTAAAATGTATTGTTGTAATGTCATTGTCTGAACGTGTGTCTATGTGTTTTGACTGATATTGTATTATGTGATCTTGTGTTGTTTTGTCTTCCTGCCTCAGGACGACAGATGTAAATGAGCAACTATGCTATAATCTGGCTCATTTACAATTTGTACAGAAGTATAAGATTGTTCATTAATGTGCTCTGTCCTGATTACATAAATAAAAAAAAAAAAATGCAAAACATACAGCCTGAAGCAGAGCTGCAAGACAGATTAAAGCACATTCAAGGGAAAGAATGGCCCAGTCAAAGTCCAAACTTTAAATGGTAGGCTTGGTACAGTTTATTTGATGGTGATTAAGGGATTATTGAAATAATGGCCAACTAATTTTGTAAAAACTCTTTAACATGTCATTGGCTGAAAGGACAACCTGCTCAGAGCAATAATTGAGCAAAAACTTTAAAAAGTTTAAAATGTGCAATTAATGTTTCTTTGTTTGAAGTTCAAACATATTGTATTTAAACACGTTTCTTTATTAAGAGGAATATATACATTTTTTATATTTGGATCTGGATACTCTCTATCCCATCAGAATATGTAAAAATTATTTATATTTAAAGTCGTAGGGAAGCGGCTGTTCCAACTGTTGCTTTTCCGAATTCTCCCGAGTCGACTTTACACGATTGAAAAAAGGGAATGTGATTGGTCGTTTATCAAGGGGGCAGGATTGTTGTGGCGGAAGGTTCGCAAGCAAGTTTGGTTGTGGCCGGTTTGTAGGAAGCATTTTGCTAACCAGTTAGCAACTTGGTGCTAGTAGGTTCCCAATGGGAAATTACATTGGGACCAAGTAGCACTAAATTGGGGACTTAGCAACGACTGTCAAGGAACGCTATGGACAGCGGAAACATGCAAGAGGAGGAGATGTTTAGTGTCGGAGGTCGTGGATGAGTCTCCTTCGTCACACATTTTTTATTTAGAGGAGGAAAGCGGGGATGAAGATGTTGTGGAAGAGGACGCCAGAAGCTTGGTTTGGTGTAGAAGGTTTACAGCCGTACATGTTTGAGCTCTTGCCTCGCAACGCTGCCAGTTCTGTTAGCTCTACGCCTGCTGAAGACACAGACGTCCATCCGCGTGAACACTGGGACGGAACTCAATGGGAAAGGAAAGGATTATTCTTATTTCAACCGTTGCGTGTATTAGCTGCGACATATGAATCAAGGTGCTATGACCAAAAAAAAATTGATTGAAAGATGACCGTTGATATATGATTGGCCGAATTTAGGTGTTCAGGCTGACATATAACTAACTGGCCTGCATAAGATAATGAAAAAACACAGATTTTCAGACAGGATTTTTTTTTAAATAGAAATTTTCTAAATTTTGGGGCAATATCATCTGATAAAGAAGACATTTATATACATGTTTAAGCCAGAATGATTTGACATTTAAATATGACTTCTCTACGACTTTAAAATCTACATATACGAAATCTTATATCATTAGTTCCTACATTATCATTAACTGCCAGGCTGTGTTGCTATAATGACTTCTGTATTTGAAACAGGAGAAAACATGTGAAGGTTTAAAGTGTATGAACACCTCTGCTAGGCTTCTTTAGCTCTATGCTGTATCTAAAACTATATATATCTTTAACTTGAGGCACTATGTACCTGATTAAATCATAAAAAAAAAAAATAATGAAAGAAAACAGAACAAAAACAGTCTTGTCACACTTGGAGGGCCCCACCTCTGATCACATGCTGCTCAATCCAGCGCAAAGCAGATTAGCCATACGGCAGATCTGATCAGATTATGTTTCAAGTGAGGATTACTGCTCGTTTTGGCTATGATAACCTCGCAAAGCCCGCATGGTATGGCTAATAATGTGAAGCTGGAAGAAAAATAAACTGAGCTGTCTAGTCGTCTAGCTCTATGTGACCAACATACAACATGTTTAAATGCAGATCAGTGATTGATTTTGGTGGATAAAGTGTTTTGTTAAAGTTCCATATCTAGTGTTTGGTTTTGGGGAGTTAATACGGTCTGAAATAAATAATAATAAGCAAATCTATAAAAAAAAAAAGCAATAAATAGGGCAGTTCTGTTTTCTGAAACTGAGATACCATGAGATTATTTTTTCGATTAATTGAATTATAATCGGATTGCAAAAGGTTCTTTAAAGAAAACTTTTTTTTTTTTATTAAATCAGGTGAGGAGTTCTGGATGGAGCATATTGACAGAATTAATTTTCTTTTTAATTCTAAAAGCAACTTGGTATAATTATTGCTCTAGTTTTTTTCCACTGTCAGCTGAAGGCATATTTTACAGTCCTGTACTCCAGTTAATGATTAATCGATTACTAAATTAGTTGATGATTATTTCAATAATCGATTTATCACGATTTTTGGTTGCAACTTTTTTTAAGACGAGCCTCACCCTTTCATAGAAAGGCACCTGCTTCACATGCAGGAAAACTGAGAGTTTACTTTTTTTTTTTACATCCAAATGCTATGTAGTCACTGCCCTGTGGAGGAGTTTCACACGTCACATCCCAGTAATTAGATGTAAAGGCACAAATGACTCATTTGGCTTATATAAAAACAAGCAGAAAGGATGAAATGAAGCGTTAAATGCGCCTCCTCGGCATAACTGGAAAACATGAACGTACCAACTGTCCTCGTCCTCTACCTCCCCGCTCTCATCTTCCAGATCTAGGACATCCACCTCATCCAGCGCAGTCTGGTCCACACCTGAGTCACTCTCTGTGAGGGTCTCTGACTCGTAGCTCTCCTGAGAGGGGCTCTCAGGGGTCTGGCTTTGCCTTGGAGGCTGTTTTCCTGTGTTTCTACATGTCAGAGTGAGAAAACCTCCACACTGATCGAGATCTTCCTCTCCCACCCTCTCCTCATCATCTTCTCCTGACCTGTTGAGCATGGGAAGGGGGGACATGTCCTCCCCACTGCTGCTGTTGTTGTCCTGAGGGGGGGACAGCTCCCTGGAGCTCCCCGGTTCTCCACTGTGGTCCAGCCTGAGCTGATCACAGGTCAGCCTGTTGTTGACATTGTCAGCAGCGCTCAGGTTGCTGTTGTCTCCTCTGGAGATAGCAGTCCTGCCCCCCCTGTTGCGCAGCGTCTCGTTTTGGACCTCCAGCCTGCGAACGAGCTCCTGCAGCTTTCGGACCTCCTCCAGCTCCACCCCGGCCAGCTCCTGACCCCTGTCCCCGGCTTCCTCACACAGGGGGTCGGGGCTCTCCGTGGGGCCGCCGATTGGTTCCGGAACTACAGCGGAACTGTGTGGGACCACCATGCTGCTCCTCTGCTGAAACACATTATTACCATAAGATTATATCATTGTCCCCCGGCTACACAGTGGAGGGTTTCTAACAACAATGAAGAAAAAAAAAAAAAAACAAAAAAACTAACATGTAAAGTTAAACTCAAACGCTTCATGTTTAATAAAAAACTACATTAGCTTAACTATAAACGCGCTTTTCACGTGCAACCCCAAAGCTTAAAGCTTTTATTTACCTCCATATGTCGTAATTCCATTATATAGATACGTTATTAGCTGCTGTGCAAGCTAATTTCATTTATTCATGCATTATTAACCTTAGTATACAACATTAAATTGCGATAAAGACGGGAACAAAACGTTTAACGCGTCTAACGTCTGTCTAACATTAGCTTGTATGCATGCTAACAACATCAGCACCGTACCAGGGTTTCCTCCGTGTTGGGGACTCAGCTTGCCCGCCACTCAGAGCTCAAACTCCCCACAGCAGCGCGGGGGGGCGCATGGATGAAGAGGATGGTTACAACCGCAGAGAAAGCATCCCGAAAGCGACAGTCCGGGCTGTGAATCGGGGACACCGGGATGCTGCTATTCCATCCTCTGCTTCTGGTGATCGCATCGTACAGTAGCTAACTAGCTTAATCCTGTGGGTAGTTAGCCCGGTTCTGTTGAACAGACCTGCAGCGGAGCATCACTTGCCCCTCCCCCTTGGATTTCTCCTGTTAACTTGCGCCCCCTTATGGGAGAACGGCGAGCTGCAATTAAGCTGATGTAGTGTAAAATTATAACCGCTAGATGTCGCTGTGTACATGGGGCTTTGTGTGACATTTTCTACAGGAAGAGTTTTATAATGCTCCAAACATTAAAAACAGAGGACAGAGTGGGTATTTCATTCTAATTATTTGTTTTTTATTTTTTATTTTAGTTAAAGGTTTTTAAAGACTACCAGTGGTGTCAAAAGTACACACATTTGTTACTCAGGACGTTCAAGTTGACAAAACTCTAATTACCATGTTCTAAAGATCTTTTATAGAGTCCATACTTACCTTCTCTGCCATCTGCTGGTACGCTCTTCTTAATGTAAAGAACAAAAATGCCATATCTAAGATTATTAAGGAATGTAGTAAGATCATGGATGTTCAACAGAAAAACATGACTGAAATGTATGAAGATCAGATAATTAGGAAGGCTGAGTCCATCTTGGATAATTACACCCATCCCCTACATAATGAATTCTAGTTTCTACCCTCTGGTTCCAGTTTTAAATATCCACCAGCTCAGACCAATAGATACAAACACTCCTTTTTTCCCTTCTGCTGTTCAGCTGCTAAACTCTACTAGGAAAAGCAGATAGCCATATGTTGCATGCATATAGGCATATGCTCTCATTCATCCCCTGCACTGCACATATTTTTATTTATTTATTCTTTTCTCTCTCTTTTATCCACCTTACTTTTATCTTTTTAAAATATGCTATGTGTTTCTTATTTTATTTTTTATCTGTGATTTGTGAAATGTGAACGTGCGTGTGAAAGGTGTACTACTACTGCACAAAAAATGCCCATACTGGGACAAATAAAAGCTACTGGACTGAACTTAAAGGAATAGTACACCCAAAACATGATTAGCCTTCATTTTCTACTCACCCCCATGCTGAACAACACTCTGGAGTACTTTTTTGATATCTCAAATGCATCTGGAGATCTGGGAGGCTTCTTGCTGTCTGCTGACATTCAAATAATGGAGGTCTATGGTGCCCGAGACAGAAAGGTCCATAAAAGTCCACAAAAAACGTGTCAATATTCCTCCATACTGCTCGTCCAATGTATTCCAAGTGTCCTGAGTGGGTAGCATCCAGAATTTACTCGAAACGAAGTCATTTAGAATGTTTTTAGAGCATAAACAGTAGTGTATAGGATTTCCTGAAAGCGCGCACATGCGCGCTCACGACGCTACGGAAGCCGGCAGACCAAACCAGATGAAAGTGCGCATTCAGCGTCTGCTCTGCCAATAATGCAAGCGTAGAAGAAGAAATGTGCTGTTTACCTGTGCAAAGACAGAAACAACGAAAGAAAAATGTCTGAGGACTTCAGTGTTGAGGAAGAGCATGAGTTCTTTGCCGAGCTGAATGCGCTGGTTTGGTCTGCCGGCTTCCGTAGCGTCGTGAACGCGCATGTGCGCGCTTTCAGGAAATCCTATACACTACTGTTTATGCTCTAAGAACATTCTAAATGACTTCGTTTCGAGTAAATTCTGGATGCTACCCACTCAGGACACTTGGAATACATTGGACGAGCAGTATGGAGGAATATTGACACGTTTTTTGTGGACTTTTATGGACCTTTCTGCCTCGGGCGCCATAGACCTCCATTATTTGAATGTCAGCAGACAGCAAGAAGCCTCCCAGATCTCCAGATGCATTTGAGATATCAAAAAAGTTCAAAAATGTTTAGCATGGGGGTGAGTAGAAAATGAAGGCTAATCATGTTTTGGGTGTACTATTCCTTTAAGTAGAAGTTTAAAAATACTCTGGTAAAAGTTGACAACTTGACCTCTTTACTCAAGTAAAAGTAAAAAAGTATGTTCTCCAAAAGCTACTTAAAGCATAAAAGTAAAAAAAAAACAGCCAGATGCCACTATATGAATTGAAAGCTCAATTTTACGACTATTTTGAATAATTCTTTGAGATAGGGCCAAGGATGAGGGAGTTCTCTCGCCTGTGTCCGACCTTTCAGACATTTCAACATCTTTTTCTGAATCCTACATTGTAGCATGGCATAGAGCAGTGGTGCACAAGTCCAGTCCTCAAGAGCTACTATCCTGCAACGTTTTGATGTACCCCATTTTTAACACACCTGAATCAAATGGTGGCTCGTTACCTTGCCTCTGCTGGGCTAAATGAGGGGATTGAGCCTGTCGATTCAGGTGTGCATCTAAAAGTTAGAGGATGGTAGCTCTTGAGGACTGGACTTGAACACCCCGGCATACAGTAGACAATTCATGGTTGCAGTTTGAAGAACACCTGTTTGCTTCTGATGATTTCCTTTAGCTAACCAATGAGTGATTGCTTTATATGACTCATCCAATCACACTAGTTTTCACTAGATGTGGATGGAGTCAATGATCTGTATTGGATGGCGCACATGATGTGAAATAAATATTTATAAACATTAAACTTAAGCCAAGAGTAACAAGTAACGTTTGTTTTAAACATGTAAGGAATAGAAATTGCAGATATTTGTGTGAAAATTTGTAGAAGTCAGAAGTATTTGTACTTCCTTACATGACACCTCTGAAGACTACTAGTAGTAAAGATACTATTACTAATACAGCACTGGATTAAACCAAAAAGAAACAATCAGTTCTCGCATCCATTAAAGACGTCTAATTAAAACATTTTCCAAAAATGTGTTTTTACCATGGGTGGTTTTAGAGGAGACAAGAGAAGTCTCCAAAAATTGTACTGAAGTAAGAGTAGCTCTACTTATTTTTATTATTTTTTAATTCAACCAGGAAGTTCCATTGGGATCCAGATTCACTTCTACAAGAAAGACAAAGCCAAGCTTGCAGCCAAAATGAAACAAATGCCTACATAATAAACATCAAAATAAACATCAGGTTTCATTTTCATGATAAAAGAAGCAAACAATGTAAAAAAAAAAAAAAACAACAACGATGAGATTCTTAAAAAAGAGCATGTCTC
>NW_015150689.1:643400-652469 GCF_000732505.1 Cyprinodon variegatus
AGTGTTGTTCAGCATGGGGGTGAGTAGAAAATGAAGGCTAATCATGTTTTGGGTGTACTATTCCTTTAAGTAAAGAGGTCAAGTTGTTTTACCAGAGTGTTTTCAAACTGCAGTATCTATACTTCTACTTAAGTAACAAATGTGTGTAGTTTTGACACCACTGTTCCACCCTGAATGTGCTAAATAAAAAAACAGTTTTTGCCAATTCGGTAACAACTCATGGCACTTTTTAAAATGACCACTCTGAGGAACGTACCAGTAGTTAATAGGTAACAGAGCAAACAAAGAGGAGGTCATAGAGTTACCTGGAAGTTTACCAGGTATAGCTTTATAGGTAAAGATACACCAGTACTGTTGTTGTATTATTACTTGAGTAAGAGTCAAAAGTAGCCACCCAAGAAATTAGTAAAAAAGTATTTGGTAAAAAGACTACTCGAGTACTAAAAATCTCGTAACATCCAATTTTACTATTTAAAACTATTTATTTAGACAGACCAAAAAAAAAAAAAAAAAATGTATATGTGGAAATTCTGCTATTTTAAACTCTATAATAAAATATATTATGGAATTAAATAGTTATTTTAAATGTTATTTTTTGTCCCTCACCCCAGCCCTAAAATACCTTAACCCAAAGCAGCAATTTTGTTTCCCTGTTTATGTATTAAATGCCACAATACTTAAACAAACAAATAAAAAACAAAGGGTTTTGCTCTGGGTGCTTTTTCGGAGACAAGGAAGAAAACAATTCCTGAAATATCCGTTATTTCTGAGATTGATTATTTTAGAAGACCACACAAACAAATCCTTTTTATGCCAACAACTCATAGAAGTTTTTAGTGTGTTTCTGTCTGTTTTAAATGAGCACAATGAGCTGTAGTAAATGCAAAAATACCCGTACAACTTGTTTGACAAGTAACCTAGTCTAACAGATTAAACACCAAAGACACTGAAGCAGTTTCCTCTGCAGTACTCTGTCTCTTAGTTTATCCTGACAGAGCACAGGTGGTTATATGTTGATTAAATTAGGATATATTCTCTTTAGCTATAGACAAATAAATTCATTTCTTGTTTGTTTTATCTACATAATTCTGATTAACTGTTAAATAATCTGTTACCACTTTTATCAATATTATGCGATAGCCTGATCATTACCAAAGTTTTAGAATGGAAGGAACTTTTGGAACCTGTCTGTCTAAGATCAGACAGGTTCCCTCTCAGTTCACACTTTTCACGCTTAAAAATATAATTTTAGGTTTAATAAAATAACTCTGCAAATAGTGGGCCACTTGCATTGATGCTTCTGTTGTTGTTTACTTACATGCTACAGGAAATGCATGCCTCAACAGGCCCGGCATGGAAAAAAAACGTACACAAGTTTATGTTTTAAAAAACTGTCTTAGACAAACAATTCCAAATCTAACATTGTATTAAAACAGGAGCTCAACAGCAAGAAAAACATGGGAGGTTTGGTCTGTTCTGTGTATTGCATTATTTAAGAAGTGCATGCTGTAGTAAATTTAGGATTGCTAAAGCAAAATTTCAAGACAAAAATACATATTTAACAACCAGGAGGGGCATGCTGAAGCAATCCTCTCTCCCTACGAGCTCAGACCTGTTGGTGGTCAAGTGACATTCATCAGAATGCTAAAAACAACAAAATAACATACATTTTTGGGTTTCCAATACTTACAAAAGAGATCTCTGTGTTTTGAAACTAAACAGAAGGTGGATTAAGTATTGCTTCCCAGCCAACATTATGTAAGTTAAACCAAAATGGATTTTTTTTTTTTGTTGAATCCTGCATCCTCCCCAAATAAGCAATGCTGATTTCATAAGAGAATGTAAAATTGTTTTAATAAGGTGCTGTGCAAACTAAATATCTTGTAGTTCTGTTCTCTCGGTTTTACTTGATATTTGAAAGTAACAGAACATGTGGTCCAAACTGTTGGAATGTGAGAAATGTCAGGCATGTTCTAACAAAACTACTACAGAGCCAGTGGAGACTTTACACTACTTCATGTGTAAAAAGGGAATTCCCCCCTGTTAACACAAACATGGAGGCAACAAATTTAATACATGGAATTTTTTTTTTAAACAAAAATATCAGTTGTCCTTTATTCTTTACTACATTTCCATAAAATGCACCATTTACAGGCAAACATTTATTGTAAGTAAGTGAAATAGATGCTTCCAGTATTTATAATGTTGCATTGTAGTTGAAGCCTACACCCAACAGTAAGCAGAGCGATTGCACAATGAGCATCCGTTGCATTAATATACATTGCATTATGCTGACAGAGTAACCTTTGACCCCATTTCTAATAGAATAGAGTGGCACAGACATTAGCAGTAAAGATAAAGACGGTAGGACGTTGAAGTGGATGACAAGCATTGGATGGAGGAGGACGGAAGAGGAAGGAACGATGCCAGGAGTGTTTTAGTTGTCCCCCTCTTTCATGGCCATCTTTTCCTTTTCAATATCTGTAATGAACAAAAGGCAGACAGATTAAAATGTTTTCTCTGGAGTTACTTTTAACATACCACCACTGTCTGAGGACGGGACGATGGGGTGAAAGCTGAAATACAAATATTTTAAAAAATCAGTTTTACCACCATTTGATTTTGTTGTATTATAAATAGATGTACTGCACACAGCAATGGGTTTAGCTATGGGTGATACTATTTTCCGTCTATGGCAGCATGCAATGTTGGGCGTTTAGACAAGAAAAAGAAAGATTCATCTAATTTACCCCCTGAAGAGTTATCTATTACTCATGTTCATGTCCTCCCTGTATGGTCAGGGAAGTGTAAGAAAGAATTGAGGTAGAAGTATAACCATGCTAAAGTTATCTGTGCTGCAGCTCATTATTTTGGCAGTAGTAGGCTGATACAGGCAATATGGCCTCCATGTAAAGGGCCAGTCTGATCCCCAAAAAGAAAAAGAAAAAAAAAACAGCAGCATGTTTTTATCCCTGGTGTTGCATATTTTATTGCTTAATGATAAATTCAAGGGTGTTTTTTGTTTGTTTTTTCCAGGACTGTATTTAATAATTTGGTCCAGAAAGAAGTGAAAAACTATCAGAGTTTTCTTTCAAATGGTTTTATAATACAAGCTTTCAATTTGTGAAAAGAAAGAAAATCCAAGCTTTAAAGCTTTTTGATATATTAAACCTATAGATTGAGTTAAGAAAAAAAAAACAATTTATTAATTGCCTTCCTTAAAGTCAGATTTGCTTTACTTATTTATAATATCCATCCTCGGCTCTATTTTTGTTTTCCGATTTATTTTCTGTTAGGATTATTAGTGCTGCCTACAATTTGTCCACCTATTTTAAAACTTATTTATTCCTCACCTAAGGATGTTTTTCATAATATAATCAAATTACAATAGTGCATGTTGAACCACATAAGATTAAGAATCAATTATCTGAACCATTGTGAACTTCTAAATAGCAATATCATGTAATAAAATTACTAAACCAAAAAATGTTTTAATTTACCTCTTGGATTTTCATTGTGAATTGTTTTAACACATTCCATTGCTCTAAATTAGTTTTAAAGCTAATCTGACCTCATTCCAAACTACTGAATATAAACTTCGGTTCTCAAACATAAAATCCACACTAAACTGTGATAACATTGCACCGTTTCATTAATTATGGTTTTCAATCGATTTCATTTTTTTTCTTTTGTTTAAATGGAAGCAAATTTTTTTAGTTAAACTTCACAAGATGGGTCCAGTTTTTAAATGAAATATGTTTAACTTTGAGGTGAATGATTTGTAATATTTTATTTATAAATGGAAACTATTGTGATTATTCTTCCATATGTGTGCAGATTTAACTGTTTGTCCACAATATGAGATTGAATAACACTTTATCAGTTGTCCTAACACACAGCCAATTGGGCGTGTTCACAGGTAAAAAACCCCCGGATAAAATAAGAAACATTTAATGTTCCAACATTTTCATCAGTTGTAGAGCAGTTAGTGAGTGTGACAAATACCACAGCAGATGGTTTCCATGTTAGCTTTTTTCCAAACCTATAATTTAATCCCATAACATAGCCCTATCATCTACTTTAACACTGTTTCCTCCCTTGCCATGTATGTCAGCATGTTGAAAAAGAAATGATAAGCAGGTCTAAAGGGGGGAAATGTAATAAAATTTTACAGGAGCCTCTAGTCCCATCTAGATTTTCAAGTATGTCTTTTCATTCTGAGGCTCTGTCTTTCTGGTTAGTGCATGCATACTGGGATAAATGGGCAGGAATGACAGACATCCATTGTTCTTCATGCAGATCACAAACTACAATTCAACATACTTCAACTGCAGAAAATGTTGCAAAATCTTCTTTTTTTTTGTCTTCATATAGACAAATACTCTATGTGCTAAAGGTGCTGCCCCTTTGTAACTGTGGTTACAAGTAGGCCAAGGTGATGTTATTGTGGGTTACATGGGTTGGTTTCCTTTTTCTAAATTTAGCTTGAATTGTATCTTCATCTTGGCAGCTTAAATTATGTCAGTGAAATAATTTAGGGGCTTTCACTATCTGTTAGATTATATTTAACACATTCAGAAGGAAACAAAACTATTTTACTCAATTATCAAATATAGGGGCAAACAAGCATTGTTTTAACTTACTGACCTGATGTGCATCTTGATGCCTATCTTGTCACATAATATTCCTTATATTCAAACATGTCAATATCCTGCTTTAAAACTGACCCTGATTCCAATACTGCTCATGTGTTACTGTGATCATAAAGCTATGTCCATCCTTAACGTGTTCCAGTAATAACTAATAAAGCGAACATGTGCAGACAGAGTCTCCTGTTTCTGTGTATCCCCTGTGAATGAGATAGATTTAGGTTAAGCAAAAGGCACATCAGGTTCTGGGCCTCCGGTGGTAAAGGATGAGCATTCTGAGCAAGAGATGCTAAATGAGTTACTGATCTTTGTGGTTTCTTTTCACAGCTATGTCAGGGGAGAAAAAAAAGAGAGAAATTTCCTTTTTTTTATTACGTAAGCCCTTAATACTCTTTTATGCAGATTATAAAAGAAAACAGGTGTGGACATAAAAAAGCAATCACATGTGGGTGAGGTCATGGATGTATATTTAGTAGAATAGAAGGACTTGCTCTCAAGTAGCTGGGTGTGCCCCTTTTTCTGATCTGTGTTGCAATGCTTGTGATGGGAGGGGAGGAGTCAGGGCATAATGGAGCCAACAAAACAAAAAAGAGGTGAAATGTGAAACGAGTGGAAACAAGGCCAACTTTAGTTAAGCTGTCACTCCCACAAACAGTCCCTCTTTGTCTTTAACACTTACCCTCTTTGGTTGGGAGCATGTTTTTCTCTTGTGTGTTTGTCTTCTTTAGCTTTTGCTTGTTGAACTTCTCCACTTCCTCATTGACTGGACAGACTGGGTTGTTGTCGCCCATTTTGAAAGAGTTCTGTGGGAAAAGAGGGCGAGATAATGCAAATATTAGATGCAAAATCAGGAGTGCATGTAGACTGGGTCCCACCTATTTGAAGGGATAATATATGCGCTATTCTGCTTTCATGCAAAAACCTTTACAGAGAGCTCTTGTTAAGAGTCCATTTTCACATTTACAGTTAGGTAAATACATTATACATTATGTAAATACAGTTATACTCTAAAACTGCTCGCTGATTTGCATTTATGTGTGGATTACACATAAATACTGAATGTGCGGTATGAAATGAGGTAACAACGCAGGTGTTAACAGCATAATCAAAAAGACATCACAAATATATATTATGCACAAGGCAGGGACCCTTGTGAGATTTTATAAGCCCAACAAAATCTTATCAGCTCCAAAGGAATGACTAATAGCATGAGAAGAGATGTCTACACCCTAAAACAAATACAACTCAAGCACACCTAGATGCTCAAAGCATGACGCTCTAAAACTGCAGCATTAGGTGACCTAGCAGTCAATCTTCCCTTGCAGTGAAGAATACAGCACTGTCAGGCAAATACCAGGTATAACGGGGCAGTTTGCATGCAACATCTGAACAGAGAGGCTTTAGGCTGAACTACAGCAAATTGTTATATAACCTAACAGAGACTCATCAGACTTAAGATATTTCATAAAATTATTCATTCTTTATGTTTTCACTGATTCTGGATAATTACAAAAGAGGTCAAGTTGAACATGACAAATAATAGAGGAGAAAGAGTTTTTTTTTACCTTGTACAGGGGTTGCTCTGTGGAACGGTCCTTTCCAGGTAAGATGCGCCTGTGTGTAATCCTTGCAAAGCCAGTGGTTTAAATAAGGACAACACGCCCTTCTGCAAGCCAACATGCACACTATGGCTCTGCCTCTGATTGGCTCCTACAGCTCTGGGGGGAAAATCCCAACTGGACACGCTTCACATTACAATAAAGTGCACTTTCACCCTCTGTTGCATACAAAAGAATGGTCCTTGGATATTTTTTTTTATCAAAAGAAATCTATTACTTTTACCTCTGTTAAATACATATGAATTATGTCATGTTTAATATTGTACAACACTTCCATCTAGTGGTCAAACTTGGACATAACATGCCTGATTCGTGATGGATGGCAGATATCAAATGCAGCAATGCATTATTGAGCAGAATATTTTATTGGGCATATTGAAGTGGAGAATGTCAGCTTTATGTATTGATCCAATGCTAAGTGCAGTACTCACTGGCTGTTCCAAAGCAAGCATATAGTATACATACTTTAGCAAGACATGCAACAGAATAATATTTTCAAATGACTTAGGAGCTTTTTTCACAATTTCTTTCAAAGCATTTTGTGCAGAATAACTTAGTGTAGCTATGATCAGATTGTTCATTTTGCTATTTGCAATAATTTATTGTAGTCCAAAAGCAAAAGACGATTTTCAGTGTTTTTTGTGTTATTTGAACATGAATACAAAGATGAAATAATCTATAGTGCATAGAAACACATAAAACAACTCAATAAAAACACATGAGAGGATGTAGCTACATAAGCCACAAGCTGTTGTTAATTCTGCTTTTCTAACAAAGGTGCGTTGATGGAAACAGTTTGTCTGCTGATTACTTTCTTGCATTCCTGTTGTTGTTTTTTTTCTGGACTCTATGTGAAAGGCCATTGTCAAACATTTTAAGGCAAAAATTCCCTATCTGGACATTAAAGATTTCTATCTTTCTAATATTTAAGGAGTGTTTCTCCTTTAACCCTTTGTAGGGCACTCAGTGAAATGCTTTGAAAATCAATATTTCAAGCCAATAGTGTTATTGGAATCCAGGACAAGACCATATTACCTAACATTGAAAAAATATGGATAATTTGATGGCAAAAATAAATTTCAATGTAATAACAAGAAATACCAACTTGCCCAAATATATTAAGAAAAATAAGTGCTTCCATAAGAAATTCATGAAAAACACCCTGAGAGTAAAAGAAACACTTTTGGTCCAACATAACTTTAGAGGCACTAATGCTGCTACCAGTACTTACATTATTTAGCTTATAAACCTAAATATGATTCTTAACTAGGCTTATTATTTTTTTAACTTTTAAATTAGCCTTTTACCTTTTTTTCTTGACTTTTTTTTTCAACTTAATTTAAAGCAATATATCATTCAAGGGCTCATCTAATTGGTCAAACGCCAAAATAAGATGCACAGCCATGTAGCAGTATCTTTGCTTAATGACTGGATATAAATCTTGTGCTTCTCGACGTCACGGAGGGACCTGGGTCTCCGTTTGTAAGGGGTATGCAAGTGATCAAAAACAGTAACTTGCCCTATAAATGGTTAAATTCTTCTCTCTTGCAATTTGACAATTTTAAAAGTGCATTCATTTGAACCAAAAGTGAAAAATAGCAATGAGATAAATAAATGCAAAATACACCACATGCTTTTTTTTGTTTGTTTTGGCAAATTATAAACTCCAAAAATTCAACTTAAGGAAAAACATCAAAAACACCTCCTCACAACACCTCCATTGAGACAGTCTGCAAGAGAATTGCCCAAAGCATATCAGGGAACCCATTTAGTCAATGGGCCAAGTTGCTGTGAGGTGAACCTAAATCCTAAATGTTAAAATTAATTTAATATGTTAACTTTCTGTAGTTGAAATTAATTACTTTTTTTCCTGACATTAGAATATGACCAGACTTTCTTATGTGATTTTTTTTCTTCATTCAAACTAAATACTTCATGGGGTGTACTATTTTCTCATATTAATAAACAACAATATTCTTTCACTGATTAAATCAGAGAAAAGCGGATCATGCAGCAAATGATTGATAATTTGTTGAACTAACAGATACAAAATCAGAATATTTGGTGGAAATCAATGTAAGAACAATAAAAAAATGTCAACATGTAGTTTCAATTGTATTTCTACATAAAAAATATGCATACAAGTGTTAAAGTAATAAAAAAAAAAACACGTAAAGTTTATTATCTGAAATCAGTTAAGTTGCTTCAGCACTTAGAAAAAGTCATCAGTAAAAAAACAATCATAATACATTAAAAAATAATTCTTCCTCTATGAAAATCCCAGAGACAATAAACACTGAAAACATCAGACTGAAACATTAGTGTAAAACATCTAAAAAGTATTTCAAAATTTGTTATTAATGTTTCCACTGGATGACTAGAAAACGTCCAAAAACACTGTTTTAAAAAAGTAAGCAAACTCTCTATATTAACAAAAAAGAAAATACAGGAAAACAAGTGACATATTATCATGCTGTACCTTAGATTTTTTTTTTTTTTATAAATAATGCTCAGGGAAGGATTACAGAGTTTATTAAAAGGTAATCCTTCTTTTGTCCTGATGGAATGTCACTTTTTCCTGTAAGAAGCTTTTTGGTTTAAATTTAATATTGGGGACTTTTGTGGGCATAAAAAAAATCTAATCCATTTTACTGCTTTGTTATTTAATCTATTTTTATGTTGTTGTTTTTTTCAATAAAGGCTCGATCTAAGCTCCTAAATGTGTTTTTATTTCTAGTTAACCCTTTAAAGCCCGATCCAAGAATAAAACAAAACAGAAAATTACTTTTTTTTGGTTTGAA
>NW_015150689.1:652619-666449 GCF_000732505.1 Cyprinodon variegatus
GCAAAACATTTCAGAAACCGTATGTATCAAATATGATACATTTGGCATTACAGGGTTAAAAACAAAAACATTTGAAAAAGTTCAACAAACAATTAGCCTACGATAACATAGGCACGTTTTTTTTACAGCACCTTTTTTTCTTGAGTAACATTGAACTTGAGTAACATGACAATTAATATTCCCTCATTAGGCAGCGACACATTAAACAGACAGTTTCTTCTTTTCAGTAAGGCAGTTGAGCTATAATGATTTAAAGGCAGAGCTTGATATTTTCAGGTTGGATTCTCTTCTAATGTCATGTGCACTTAATATCTGATCTGCAGTAGATAACTTCTGGCATCTTGATTCAGAGTAAATCCAGATTCATTTGTCCGGGAGACTGAAGCTAATGCCTTGAACAACATGTGCAATGAACAGATCAGATCTTTACATGATTCCTATGACAGAAATGTATATAAAATGCATTAACTTATTTAATATGTAATCAAGTAACTTTCAGTCTTTCTTGCATCATGAAAACAGATGAATAACTATTACAAGAATTTACATTTTCAAAACAGCAAAATGTGAACTGGGTCCAGCATTGGTTGAATATATTGATTCAAGATTCCAGAGTTTTCTTCTGCACTTAAGACGCTGATTACTTGTGGCTTTTTACAAACCTAATTCTAAAAGTCTTAAATCCTCCCTTTAATACATCCTTGAGGTTTAAGCTCAGAATAATTCTAACAAGTGGTTTACAGTGGTTTACGTTAGTTGTTCACCTTTGCTCAAAGGTCATGACTTCCTGCATCATTTCTAACTCCCACAACCCACACCTCAGATTCACTATAACAGGTCTGCATATTTCCTGTAAGAAAGGCCTGAATCAAAAACAAAAGTAACTGCTTAGAAAAATGTTTAAGATTCAAAGACTGAAGCTGTTTATCATATTAGCACACAACGAGAAGTTAATGCAAACATAATGGCACCTTTAAGCACTTTCATATTGAGCAGGATCATTTCACTTGTCTGTCGTAAATAGCTGTGGTGATGCCCCAGGTAATGCATGACCTGAGAATAACAAGGGTGCCCCCTCGATACAAAAGAACCACGCTGTGATTTCGGGATTTCCACATTGCCCGCCAACATGCCATGACACCCTTACTCTCTCCTCCCACCCGTGCCTGCATGTTTGCTACCAGCACAGACATAGGGTACAGAGTCAAGCTGATGGCCATGGAGGTCATAGTTCCTGAGACGAATGAGGAAGCCATGGGAGAGAGGCCATGTCCTGCCACAATGGCACTCACCGGACCCTTTAGGCCAAAATACAGGGAGCTGCCGAGGGCATTGCGCACTGTGATGGGCAAAAAGGCTCTGTAGTACCCCTGGCTTATCCTCTGCTCCTTCAGCCTGATGAGAACACTCCTCAAGGAGGGTAGATGCCTGTCATTTTTGCTGTTCTGCAGTACATTCTGTACGCGTTCAAATGGGGTGAAGACCACGGCCTCTGCTATACCTGCACCACATCCAGCCAAAGCAGGTAGGGCGGCGGTAAAGATGGCATTATGGGCTGACAGTGAAAGATGACGGAGAAGTGTGTCCTGGAAGCCGAAGAGTAGAGTACCATTCAGGGTTCTCATCAGGAGTGGTGGAACCACGCCCCTGTAGAGCTTCACAGGTCCTTCTTTATAAAGCTGTCCTACCGCCTGGCGCACTGGAGTGTTGTGGATCTGTTGTCGAAAAATGGTTTTGTAGACAGGAAAAACCAAAACAGTTGGAAGTGCCGAGAGCAGGCTGGATGTTCCTCCGTGTAAGTAGCTTTGAAGGTGAATGGCTGTGGTCTTAGAAACTCCATCATCTTGTGTGTGGTCAGGACTTACTGCCATCCTAAGGCTAGGGAAATTAGATGACAAATCATATTAGGATTGCTCTGATATGAGCACACATAACATCACAGTTTGGTACCCTAAAATAATATCCGGTTTTTAATATACGTTATTATGGAGCAACTGCAAAAATATTATATGACTCAGAGCATGGGAGGTTCTAGATAGGGTGACAACAGGGGCCAATGCCCCTTTTGAACTTATCCTGGCCCCTGTTATGGCCCCTGTACTGTAGACATAAATACCAAAATAATATATTATGATGAAATGTGCTGGCACAGAGACCCCAACCGACTGGTCCCAATTAAATTTTTGACTTTTAAAGTCTTTCTATAAAGAGACAGTGTGTAATTAAATTATGTTTTTTTTAAAGTAAAAAATGAAGTGTTACTCTAAAAAACTACCTATTCAATAAAAGTCTAATCATATCAAATCAAAAGCATTCTCATCCCTTAGAATTAGTCATTTATAAGTACAAAGGAGGCGGTTCACCCAATTTGTGACACCATGTTGCATCTCCATTTTGAGTTAGTCTCCAAAAGGGGACTAACTTGTCAGCCTTACAGGTTTAGCCTGTATCCGAAACATGTAAAGCAAAGCTTAATACGAGCAAAAACAACCATCATCATTCTACCTTCCACTTTCTGTTGCAATGGAGGAACATATGTACTCTTTGACCAGTGAAAGGCAACACAAACAAACCAGAAAAAGAAGCAGTAATTGGAAAAGAACACTGGTCTATATCGGCACAGCTTTGACCAGGTGGCGAAATGTATAGGGGGGCGGAGCTTCAAAAAGGAAAAAGAGGTTACAGGCTTTCAGGTGGACAGCTAAAGTAATTCAATATAACAGTGAAGTGTGTTTTGCTGTTATGTTAGAAACTGGGCAGTCTAGTCCAGAAACTAAGGTTGCTGCAACAGTTATCAGCTTAGTTATCAGGAAGGAAGGAAAAGCATCAAGGAAGTGTGAACATAGCCTTAGACAAGGCAGACAACACTGTGAGAATCGTGTTCTTTAATTTCTCCAGTGCGTTTCATACAAGTCAGCCTGACTTACTTTGTGAAAAACTCCAGAGTCAGGTGGAGGCATTAACAATCGCCTGGATCAAAGACTACCTGACAAACAGACCACAGTTTGTTAGACTGAAGGGTCAGCTGTCTAATCGAGTAGTTAGGAGCACAGGAGCACCACAGGGAACAGTACTCTCACCATTCCATTTTACTCTGTACATCTCTGACTTCCAGTACCAGACAGAGTCGTGTTATCTACAGAAATACTCAGATCATCTCGCAGTCATTGGATGCATGAAGGATGGACAAGAAGCTGAGTACAAGGAGTTGGTGAACCGCTTTGTGGCATGGTGTGGAAACAATCATCTCATCCTGAATGTCAACAAAACAAGGGAGATGCTTTTAGATTTCAGAAGAAACAGGAACAAGTTGAATCCTATTAACATCAAGGGAGAAGAAGTGGAGGTGGCGGAGGAGAATAAATACCTTGGTGTTCACCTGGACGACAAACTAGACTGGAAATACAGCTGTGAAGTCATCCACCAGAAAGGACAGAACAGCATGTACTTCCTAAGTCCTTTGGTGTTTGCAACAAGGAGTGGCAAATGTTTTACACGTCTTTTTTGAAGAGTGTGATATCTTCTTAAGCCGGGTATACAATGTACGATTTTTTGAGCTGTAGGTGCGTGTAGCGATTGAAAATATTGCACATTGTATGCCTGGCTTTACATTATCTGCTGGGGTAAGAGAATCACAGCAAATGATTCCTCTAGAACCTCAGGAGGATATTTCACATAGTAGAATTCTTCATAAAGTGAAGAAGATTATTAAACAAGGACAAAGTGTCTTCAGTGAGAGGCTTCTCCAGATCCGGTGCAAGACAGGCCGATAAATAGAAATCCTTCCCGCCTACAGCTATCAACACCTACAATAACTCGATGAAGACAAAAAAAAAGTGTATAGGTTACTGCAACGTTTAATTTCCCTTTGGGATTAAATGAATTAAATTAAATTGCATATAGTTTGAAGCTAAAAAAGAAGACACATTGCATTTACTTTCAGTTTCATCATATAAAACAGAAATGCATTCAGTGGTGAAATGTCTACATAAATGCAATTTAATAAGGCGATCAATGTTTTAAAACCTTGATGCTGATGTGTACAAATTTGTCTAATCTGTTTGTATTTTACATGCATAAATAATAAGCATTTGTGGCCTAGTGAACAGGGTTCCACATCCTCCATCCTACCATGATTTCTGCTCGCTTCCTGTTATTTTTCAATTTAATTTGTTTATTTTCAAGTAAATAATGCAATAATTAAAAAGAAGAATGTCCTTTATATGGACATGTTTCCAAAAGAACATGCTGCAGATCATGCATTTTGAATGGTGGAGAAACAGGTCAAACCATGCAGATAAAAGACATGTGAACCATGTCTCCTCAAGACAAGAGACGCGTTAAACCTGTTTCCTGCTTTTAACACCTAAACCGTGAATGCTGCTGCAGAAGATGGAGGCTACAGCAGTACCCACGATAAACAGAGAAACGCCTATGAAATAATGAATATATAATATTAAATGAATTAATCGTAGTATAATTTAAAATCCTGAATGTCTTTGCAAACCCCCCTATTGATAAACAGAAGGATTTAAAGGGCCAAACACCGGTATATATCTATTTTTTTCTTCAATAAATATAAATAATTTAAGGCAGCACTGGCGTCTGTATATCCAATAATATGAAAATGCAAGAAGAAAATGTGTCACCATTTGGAAACCTAAAGAGGCTTACCGTTTCTATAAGAGGCGATGAGGCGCGGCTTTGAAAATAACAGGATGCGCTGCTGAGGTTAATTCGCCGGTGCCTCGCGGATTGGCTACGTCACCAAACGGTTTCCTACGTCACGCTGAAACGTTTCGGTTTTTTTGTTTTCGTTTTTTTTTTTAAATAATCTTTGCTTATAAATACAAAGAAACAACGTGGAATAAAACACAGAGCATGTATTAAAATGCCCCAGCTAGGAAATAGGCTTCTCCAATAAGTACATAAAGCTGAAAAAAAAATCTGACATTATGATAACTTAAAAACATGCAATGACCTACATTCACATGTTTTGATATATATATATATATATATATATATATATATATATATATATATATATATATATATATATAAACATAAATAACTTTTGGTCAATGGATTTAAGCTTTTAAGGACGGCATTGAATGAGTAAGGGTTGAAATCACCTCCTCTTTAGATAACAATACAATTTACATCTCTGTCAGGCCATAAATTAAAGCATTTAATTTATTTTATTGATTAAGAGAACAACATTTAAGGACTTCAGCACCTTTCTAAGCTGTTCTTAGACATAATTATGTCAAAAAAATGTGGCACTTTCTTTAACAGAATATGTTATAACAGAATCTAAAGTACGATCTTTAACTGGTAGAAGTTCACATTTGTTTATATCCAAGTGAGGCCTCAATAAATCAGAGAAAGTTTGGATTAGGATTTTAGTTTTTGCCTAGTTGATTCAAAAATAGTCTGCAAGAATTTAAGTTGCTAAAAGGAAGAGGTTCCATCGATATAGGTTAAATCTGGGGGAGGTAGCTTTTTGACAGAGCAGTTAGTGTTATTATCATGTTTTAGTTATAATATTGGAAAAAGGAGCAAATCCAAATTTATGAAGACATAAAGTTATGATTAATGGAATCAGCGTTGTAAAATTCTAACAGGAGTATGAAACTTTTATCAGTAATTGACTCTAAATTGTCTAGAACGAAGGTCTTCAACAGGGGTCCGTGACCCCTAGGGGGTCCACAGAGGTTCTGCATGGGGATCGTGAAAGTTTTGGTTGATTAGACTTTACTTTTTTTTTTTTTTCTTATATTCCCCCCTGCAGTTTTTTCCATTAATTGAAATGTCTCTAAATCCACATTAACATGAATTCAACACACTGTAGTAAACAGATAAATGGAGGCAGAAGATGTCTTTCAGTCATCAATGCACACATTCAGCGACACACAGGAGCTCTTTCAAGCTGGGCACCGTTTCATTCACAACACCTGTCCCATCAACCAGGAATCAGAATCAGAAATACTTTCATAGTCCCAGGGTGAAATTACTTTCGTTACATGACTCCATTTGTAAAAGAGTGACTATAGGACCAGTTTGATAAAACACAATTTCATACAATATATATAATTAGAGGGTCTCCGGTCCATCTCGCCATCAGTTTGGGGGTCTAGAATATCAAGAATGAGTCGCATTTTATTGTGAATATATCTATTCTGCATGAATCCAGACTGTGTTTCTCCGATATTTAGAACTGATTTTAGTGTTTTTGTAAATAATAAAACCATGATTTTATAAACATTATTTTAAAAAAAACACATAGGACACCAATTATCAATAGGCCTAAGTTATTTGTCTTTTCTCAGTTTAGGCATAAAATAATATTTTATTTTAAAGTGTATGTGTTTGTGTGTGATTTCTGATGCTCTCTTTGGCAAGAAAAGGAGCAAGTTTGTCAAAAAAATTTGCTTGCAGAATTCCTGTTAACTTATCTGGGCCGTTTTATTTGTTATTCTTCAAATTATAAAAAAAAAGAGATATTTCATTGTGGGAGTAAAATCAAAGATTTCATGCTCTGAATCAAGTATATGTTGTGTATTAAGAGAATTCAAGAAGAGTTAATACACTGTTGGCTGGCAGGAATGGAGACAGTGCATCAGTCTGGCAAATAGTGTTTAGCTTTAAATAGACAGTATTTTGACCGTGAATCTAATTTGGATCAAATGTTTAGAAAATCCATGAAGCATCAAGTTTGAATCTACCTAAAGTTACTCAGAGTGCATAAACTTTCTTTTTTCCCTCATGTTTTCAGGAAATATGTAGCAAAATGTACACTCGCCCCCTGCAGTCAGTTTCTGATGGGTAACATTTTTTTTTTGCAAGGTTAAATATTATTTCTACTTCATTTAGGCTCTTTACACCAATAACAATGCTGGATAACTCTTAATGTCATGTAAAATGCAGAAATGATCATCTATGTAAGAAGCTTAAAAATAAATCCACCTTTTATTATGGTAGCCTAAACTAAGACGGGTTTCTTTTTCAAAAATCCAACACTTTCTTTTATGGTATTTTAATAGAGCGAACATAAGTCAGTTGAGGATTAATTCCCTCAGAACAGTTTGAAGAACAATCGGAGGGATCTTTGACCATTAAGAGCATAATCTCTGCATTCCCCTAAGCCTTCTCAAGTTTCTCTATTGTCTCTTTATTAATTAGCCCACAGACTTTCTATAATAGTTAAGTATGGAGATGATGATGTAGAGGTTTTGTTTTGTCTGGTAACTGATGCAGTGCTGATTTGGCCAATTTTTTGGATGTCCTCCTGCTGCATTTATCTATTTTTTCTGGATCATACCATGAGATTGTCATACAGCTCATCCCAATTTAAGATTTTATGATGCCATGTGCTTTTAAAAGGATTGCACTGTGTTTGTAGCCAAGAACATCACTGATTCTCCCCTGTGCTAATCAGTAAAAGTGAGGTGCTTTCTCACATGTCCATCCCTTCTTGTCAAATCCATCTAACCATTGCAGCAGAAAAAAGGAAAACATCCATCCATTTTCTGTCACGCAAGGGCTGCTGGTGCACATCTCCAGCTGCCTACGGGCGAGAGGCTGGGTACACCCTGGACAGGTCGCCAGTCCATCGCAGGAAAGCCAAACAGCTGGTGGGTATTTAATATGTCTAAAAGATGCAACAATAAATAAACTTTAACAATAAACAATGGGTTGTTTCAAATTTAATATGGAACACAAATGAAAAGTGCCAGTGGTGATTCTGAAAAGAAAGTAACCGTTATTTCACTGAAAATTTTGCTTCGAGTGTTAAAGACATATCTGTTATATTGCAAGAATCAAATATTAAAAATAACCTTCTGTATGCCTCTAAATAGCAGGTTAGGAAACAAGTCACTTCTCACTTTAGCAAATGCAAAAACTTAATTTTTTTTTTTTTAAATAGGCATAATTAATCAGTCGGGTTTTGAAATCCAGACTAAAAATATTAATGCTTCAGGTTGTTTTGGGCCATTCATCTTTAAAATCACCAGACTGTAATAAAAACCAGGAAAGAAAAAAACCTTTTTAATGTCAACAATAAAAAAAAAAAATAATAGAGATAGGATAAAATGTCCCACTTTTGACATTTTTTATATAGCAATTTTTTTTTTTTTAAATCATAAAATAAAAAGTAAAATGGAAGGGAGAAACAAGATTTAACATGATCAAGAAATAGAAGCCATGTACATACCTCACTACTGTTCACTAACAGGTTAGCATAAGTGTCTGTGTTTGTATTGCAGCAAAATAATATAAAAAAAAAAATCCAAGCACTTTAAACCTTTTTAAAGACAATGTAAAATATGTGTAAACAGTTTGTAGCAAGCAAGAGACTAGATATTTTTCTTTTTGGCATACTGAAATTTATTGAGAATGCGTCCTCATACGCAATGCATTCGTTCTACTGTAAAAGAACACGAAGGCTTGAATTATGCACATTGATGACAAATTACTTGACATAAAAACAAAACAAAAAGAACACAAGGACAGCAGGTGAACATTTCTGAAGGAAGCTCCAACCTGCAGAGACCCCAAGCTAAAAACCTGATTGCTTCTTTATCTTACTTTCAAAAACAAAAGAAAACTTTGGAGACACTGGGCTTTCCCCTGCCAATGAGGGCACCTCAAGAGTTGAAAGAAACATTCTAAAAGAAAAAAATAGTTTTCAGCCTGCTAAGACACTCCAAAGCCGTTCATTGAGAAAGAAAACTACAACGTGAGAAAAGGGGGGAGAGGAATAATCGAGACTAGAGGAAAGTGTCATTTAATTTCAGACTTTTGAGGCACTCTTGGTTGAGTGGAGTTTTTAGTGGCACTGTAAACTAGTTAAATACACATTCACTGGAGTAACTGCAATCCTTTCAAGCAGCAGAAGAGGAAACTACACGCATTTGTTGTAACAGAAAGCAACTGTAACAGCTTTAATATAACAGACGCTTCTCCTGAGCACTGGAACCCGCCGGGGATATTTAAAGAAGCTCTTTGACAACAAAGTGACACGACGATCAGGAGAAACAATGAGTTAAATGTACCAAAAGACAAACACAGTTCACAGGGGATAAACACCTCATTTATCCATAGACATTATAAATAAGCTTGCCTAAAACCGAGTCGCTTTGCTTTCGGCTCCCTAATCGGGAGGTGGGGTGGGGGGGCATTAGTAACAGACATAACAGCTGATCTTTTCATCGTTTGATTTCAACACGGTTAATTAGCAGAACAGCTTTGCGAATGGTATTCTTTGGGGTGGGGGCTCTCCTTCTTGTCTTATTTGGTATCGACCGAGCAGATGATGCCGTTGCTACAAGGGGACGTGGCTGAAGAGGTAAGACACAGATTCCCCGTTGTGAGTTCTGCGAATGGCCTCTGCTAGGATCATTGAAATGTCTATAACCTGGAGGAAGAAAACAAACCATCAGAAGCAGCTGGTGAACCTCAAAATGTATGACTGAGAAATCATATAAAACAAAAGATCAGTGAAGTATTTCACGTTTTGAGTTTCTTTCCAACCTGTATTTTGGAGCAGTGTTTCATCTTCTCCTCCTGCGGGATTGTGTTGGTGACGACGACGGCTTCGAAGCAGGCGTTGTTGATGCGTGAAATGGCTGGACCGGAGAAGATGCCGTGGGTCAGGATGGCGTAAACCTTCGTTGCTCCTGCAGAGATGAGCCTTAAGGGAGAGAAAGAAAACGCTCAAATGAAGACATCAACAAGCTCTTTCTACAGTGTTTAGATTTTAAACAGGAAACCTGTATAGGAAAAAGGAAGGATGAATAAATAGGGGAATGGACACAAACATTCTATTTTCTGTTTCCATGACAAATCCTAGAACAAAGTTTGCTTAGAAAAAAGTCCCAAACTGTATAAACTAGCTCACTTGTCAGCAGCGTGGCAGATTGTCCCACACGTGTCAGCCATGTCATCCACTAAAATTGCAACTCGATCTCTCACATCTCCGACCAGAACCATGCGGTCGACCTCATTTGCCTTTTTCCTTTCCTTGTGAATGAGAGCAAAGTCCACATTCAGTCTGTCTGCAATGGAGGTGACCCTGAAGAGGGAAGAGTACAAAGAGCACCACATGGATAATCACATCAAATGGCTTTGTTATGGAGCTACGCTGTGTCAACAAAAAACACTAATCAGGAGTAAATCCCAAAAGAAATACAGAGCAGCTAAGGCTGGTCATACCTTTTGGCTCCGCCTGCATCAGGTGACACGATTATACAGTTTTTCCATTCGGGGATGTTCTCCTTGATCCATTTTAGGACAGCCGGTTCTGCATACAAGTTATCCACTGGGATATCAAAGAACCCCTGAAAAAAAGATAAACAAATTCTTTCTTGTCATACAGGGCTGTTTTATAGCCTTAGTTCTCACAACTATGCAAGCCAGATCTGTGCAAACAGCTTATGTGCACGTTTTGCATCACATTAAGAGTTCATGTCTGGAGCACATTTCCCTAGAATGTATTTAACTTGATCAGTAGTTTGTTTCGCTGTGACCATCTGTGTCAAACAGGAAGGACAGGCAAAGCTCTTCACCTGACACCAAGTTGTTATGGGCTGAAAGCAAGTCACGTTTATTTGTTTAGAAGGAACGAGGAGCAGAAATCAACGATAAATGCCCTGAGATATGGCCGACTTAGGAAAGCCATAAAGCTAAGCAGGGAGGAATGCCATAAACTGGCAGAGAAAAGCAAATAAGTGAATTAAAAAATCAAATGGTATCCTGAATACGGATCAGCTGAACGAGTGGAATTATAAGTTGTTTTTTTCAAACTGCTGTAGCCCACCTGAATCTGTGAGGCATGCAGGTCCATGGTGATGATGTGGTCCGCGCCCGATACAGACAACATGTTGGCCACCAGCTTGGCAGAGATAGGAGCACGGCTCTGCAATGAAAGCAGATCTGTTTAGTCACATGGAATAAAAAAAAAATAAAAAATGGCAGCCATGACTCCTTTCTAAAAATAACATTTTACTAAGAGCTCAGCACCAGACTTCAGTCACATCAATAAAAGGATAAAATCAAAACTAAATTTAGGCAAATACTTCTCTGAATAATGCATTTATTTGAATTAATAAAAAATATATATTTTATTGAATTCAACAGCTGATGTCTTGTAGATAAAAAATAAAACCCCTTTTGTCAGTGCAAAGGTTGGTTAAAAGAAAATGCACCAAGCACTCGTTTATTATTCTCCCTCACAGCACTTTAAATCGCAAGCTACTTAAGCAAATTAATTTCATGACCTACACCCCTATGCTGAGAGAGTCAGTGACTGCTTAGCTAGACCTGCACTGAGTCAGTAGCCTCTTCCATTATTGTGCAGACTATAACATAAGGGCAATTCTGAAAAATCAAGTTTTATCAATAAGCTCCAATCAACTTGATAAACAGAAATTAAATCTTAAAATCTGTCAGTGTTATGTTTGAACTTGATTGGTCACACTTTTTGATAACATACACGTTCGGCAAGATGCACAAGAACATGCAAAATACATTCCACTGTCAGGCTACTCATGCAATGGGATGTAAAGGGTGAAATAATAGTAAATGGGAAAACCTGAAAATAAAAACTAAAAGAAAATCCGCCTTAAGGGCTGATTGCAGGTGGACATGTCTGCAGGCTTCTGGCCATGATGCTGGGTGGCAAATGGCATGACAGAAGTAAGTAGACAAATATCCCTCACCCCCACCTTGTCCTTCTTGTCCTGCCGGGCGTAAGGAAAGCAGGGGATAACAGCTGTGACTCTGGAGGCTGAAGCTATCTTGCAGGCGTTGATCATGATCAGCAGCTCCATCAAATTGTCATTGATCTCCCCACAGCCGCTCTGCACGATATAGACGTCTTCTCCACGCACGCTCTCCCCGATCTCCACGCTGCCAGAGAAGAGGTGAGAAAACAAACAGCACTTTGAGCAGATGGATGACACAGAGTAAACAATGGCTTCTGTCCCCATGTGATTGGGCCTGATCAAAGGGGGATGTTGTTGATAAGTTAAGAATAAAGTGTTATACAGCAAATTTGGTTTAATTCTGAGGATTTTTTAACTCGTATTTTAAACAGGCAAGTTGGCATGAGTTCTGAGCATGCAAGGACTACAAGTTCCTGAAAACACCGCGCGGCAATTTTCACGGTGACTGCACGTTTCTCATTAGCGGCTAACAAACAGCTGCGTTACAATATTTTACACTGATTAACATTTTCTCCGCAGCATAGAGAAAAACTCACCATGTTTCTTGGTTGCTGAATTTCTTGGTAACAACCTTCCCCAGTTCGAGACCGAGGCGGTCTGCTATTTTCTGAGACAGATCCGGATGGGAGCTGCCGCTAAAAATCTTGATATTCGGCATTTTGTTGCGTCGTTTGTTGCGTCGTTCGGCTGCGGCGGCGGGCAGCGGTCGATTCGGAGGCGACAACTGGAAATAAGTCAACAGTTGATGAGCTACTCTTTAACGAGCCGTGGAGAGTTCCCCTACCTATCCTCCATTATGTCCCACACCTCGCGCGTGCAGATGAGTGGAAATGGGGAGCGCGCACACGCAGGTTTTACTTACGCAGTGCCGAGATGACGTCAGCGGCAACGAGGAAGCTGATAGCGTGCGCGAGCGTCACTCAAACCAAGAATTATTTCTTGAATCGTGTCATTTTATATCATAGGCAGACCCCTTTATAATTTTTTTATACTGTATTATATTTAGTTCTCTATTTAGTTAACGTAACATATCCTAAATAATATATGCGTGTGCTTTGGCACAACTGTAAATTGGGGAAATAAAAAATAAACCTCAAACAAACCACTTAGTTGTTCGATTTTACTGAGAGGAATCTACAGAAGACCCCATAAATCGAGCTAATATGCGGCCGTTAACCTTTATTTAATGTACATTTGCTTAACCCTTTATAGGGGCACTTAGTAAAATACTTTGAAAATCAAACATTTCAAGCCAATAGTGTCATCATAATCAATTCAATTCAACTAGGCATGCTTGTAGCAACAGTGGAGAGGAAAACCCCCCTTTAACAGGAAGAAGCCTCATCTGCTGAGGCCGACTAGGATTCAAGGAGACAGAAACAGACATAGAAAAGGAGGAGAGATACAAAACGCAAATATCCAGGACAAGACCTTATTACCTTTGTAACATTCTAAAAATATGGATATTTTGATGGCAAAAATTAATGTCAATGTAATAACAAGAAACGAAAACTTGCCCGAATATGTTAAGAAAAATAACAAAAGTGCTTCTATAACAAATTCATGAAAAACACTTGCACTCACATTGTTTAGTTTATAAACCTGCATATAATTGTTAACTATGCTTATCAACTTTGTAACTTTACTTTTTAACTTTTCAATGAGTTTTTTAACCTTTTTTCCTGGTAAAATTTTTTTCAAACTAAAAAGAAGGAAAAAAACAAAAAAAGGCCCAACCAAATTGGCCAAAGGGAAAAAAAGATGTACAGGGTTCAAGGAGTAACTTGCCCTATAAAGGGTTAAAATCCATTCCACAGCAGCATTTACTATGTTATAACATTCACGTGATTCTTGCACATCAGCTAAAGTTTGCTAATTTAACTTCCCCTTTTAGAAAGATTTGTAAAATTGTTTCTTTTAAAATGCTGACCTCTCAGTATGTATTTACACGCAGCTCAGTGCTGTGTTTCTAAATACAGCCCAGGAATCTCTGTTCCTGGGCTGTATTCATATCTGTATCTCTGTGACCTTTTGGTTTGTAGGATATCTGTATAATCAAGCTGATGCATATAAAGCTGCAAAAAGACCCTTCAAATAAACAATC
>NW_015150689.1:666583-668923 GCF_000732505.1 Cyprinodon variegatus
GCTCCTTTTTTGGTCTCATACCACTAGATCAAATGTAAAGCATTTTCTCTCACTAGTGTTCCCAGCTGTTCTTTAAAGGTGTGTAGATTTGTTGAGAATATTAAAGCGCAAACAGCATCATGGAGACCAAGAAAAATATCCGATAGGCCACTGGAAAAAAATATGTAGAGGATTTTATACCAGGCTGATGATCTAAACCTATACTGTTATGAAGCTCTTACTGTGAATTGTTTTGTCCAATATCTTAAATTAAAAAGTAAATCACACAGCTACAGATCTACCTATAGGGTTTGGTCAGATGAAACCAATATGAATCATTTAGGCCTTGATGAAAATCTGTAGCTGAAAAGAAACATGCAGTGCTATGACTTTCATTATGTGCAAAATGTTTTTCTTTAGCAAGAACAGGGAAGCTGGTAAGACTTGATGTTGAAATTGGAGGAGATAAAAAAGCCCTGAAAAAAAGGGGAAGGGAATAAAAATGTATTGGAGATTGACTTGTAAGCAAGAGAATCACCTTAGAATGAAGGCTTTGGATTAAATCATAATAATTTTTGAATGTAAAATTTCCAGACCTATATCCGATTCAAAATCTCTTGAAAGATTTATGCTGCAGTTCAAAGAGGCTCTCAGCTTTGCAAAACGAAACTATAAAGAATAGTTCATTCTGCATATACTGTATTCATAGCTGGTACAGATATACTCCAAAAACATGCATCAGTAAGTGCTGTGAGAGATGATTTTACAACAAATTAATCCATCAACATATAGTACAAGTACATGCAACACTCCAAAATGCTAAATGAGTACCAAAAAACAATAATAATGTGTTTACTTTTCCTTCAACTTCACAATTATC
This sequence comes from Cyprinodon variegatus, assembly GCF_000732505.1. Taxonomy (NCBI): domain Eukaryota; kingdom Metazoa; phylum Chordata; class Actinopteri; order Cyprinodontiformes; family Cyprinodontidae; genus Cyprinodon; species Cyprinodon variegatus. The sequence goes on from NW_015150689.1 coordinate 667,443, forward strand.
CCCTACAGTAAATTATTCTTACCACAACAAATCCCTTCAGAATACATTGGATTCTTACAGTATTAATACCATTCTGACTTATTGTAAACGTCACAGTCACACCTAATTTTAAATTCAATATTAAAGTCAGGTATAACTGTCAACCTTGCAGTTAAAATTCAGTTTAATTTATTTGAAGACATAGAACATAAATACAGACATGAAAATATTACATTTACAGCTTTCTAGCATGTTTATAATTAGTACTAGTTTCTATGTGATAAGATGCAAAACTATATGGGGTTAGAGGTCAGACGGTACACTCATTGTCAACAATGAATAAATGTCGCATTTTTTTAGCTTTCAAGTATGTATTAAAACCTTTATTTTTCCAGGATAGAATTTTACAAAAAAAACCCATCTTTAACCACGTTTAAGAACATCTTTTGGCCAGGTCATTGCATAACATTGTCATCAGAAACCCTACTTCTTTGCAAACTGTGGTTTCTTTTTAACAGCATTAAAGAATTTGTTTGGGCAGATCAATGTTTAGAACAAAGGACATTTAAGGAGCTTGTAAAACACTTAAGAAGCACAACTACTCTTTGATTAAGAAGCAGAGCCTGATGAAAATGATGCAAGTCCTTTGGAGGCAGTTTTAATCAGCTATAGATCTGAACATTATCAGCTTAAACAACAGTAATCAAGTATGAATTAATCAACTTATCTCAAGTTTCCAAAGGTTGGACCAAGTCGAGACTTAGAAAATCATAGGTAAGTCTGAAGTCTTTGTAGCCAAGTCTAAAGTCATGTGAGAAGTTAAGACTGGAAGGTTGCCACATTCGAGAAACAAGATCTGCAAGTCCCCAGTCAGATCCAGGTTCAATTTTAAATTTCAAGTCCTTAGGAAGTCATAATGAGAAATCTCTGAGACGTTAATGATGTTAGAAAACAAATGTACAAATCAATATTTTATTTTAACTATTATTAGATTTACTATCGTAAATGAAAGCTCTGTGTTTACACCTTGCAGCTTCCTCTCTGGTTCTTTTCCTGAGGAGCGATCGCTCGGAACAAACTCTTTATAAAACACTTCATAATGTATATGTATTAAATAACCATTAGACATGACAACAGAAATTGACAGAAATTATAAACTTACTCAGATTAGAGAAGTTTTTTAGAGCAGCTTACCAACCTGGCCAAATCACAGTTAAAGAAGCATTTTATACAACTACAGTATGCCACATCATTACATCATAAAAGTTTGTAAATGAAGAGACTTCCATGGCTCCAGCCCTATCAAAATATTACACTGCGTTATGAGATCAGTGACACACCTCTCCATTCCTGCATACACTATATATCCCATGCACCATTTTTTTTCCTTTGGTACATTCTCCTCCTTTGACTATTTGAGCTGATGTAACGAGTACATTTCTATACTGTCAGATCAATCAATGAATCAATGAATCAATGAATGAATCAATCAATCAATCAAT